>NC_045427.1:454985596-455285596 GCF_902635505.1 Sarcophilus harrisii
CATTGTCCGAAGAAGGAATTAAGTGGCCAAAGCCGTACATCACCTTTGTCACTGCATTCCCCTGACCAAATAGGGAGATAAAGGTTTATGTAACCAATCACAACCTATAGAGGGTGGGATTTTGGGGGTTCTTTGTCTGAAATGTATAAAAGTTGTAAGCATCTTCAAGTGAACGACTCTCCTCCTGTGGGTATCCTTGCTGTCCTTTTGGGCCCACAGGCCAGGACGGTCCGCTTCTCGAGATTCTAATAAATTCTTTCTGTACATCATTTGGAGTGACTCCTGAGTAGTCAGTTTGGGTAGGTGCAATTGCCCCAAACAAGGCCATATTTGAATTTAGGATGATGAGTCTTTTTGACGCTAGGCCTGGAGCTTTATCTGTGTGACCTGGCTGCTTCTCTTTCTGATCGGAGGGAGGGAGAGATCCCAGGAGTAGGAGGTTTGATGTGATCTGGAAGGATGATGAGATTCCAGTTTCCAAATTTGAATGCATTTGGGAAATTATGTAACACTTTCAATAATCTCTAAGAGCCCATGGCTACAAAAGCTTCTCTCTTTAACCCCGACGTTCTCTTGGTGATGTTAGTCTTGATCTGTATCTTGGTCTTGTCATATGGCTACAAATCATGGACCAATATGAGTTCATAAAAATCATGATCACACTCTCCTTTGATACAGATGATGCAAAGAATTGAAAGCAATAATTTTTTAACTGTTTTAAAGATGATTTTAGTTCATATTCCTAAAATAAAATCTCCTTTATACTATTATGGAGGTTTCATCTATCACTAGCATAACAGGTGAAATATTGTCATGTTATAAAAACATGACTGTATTAGAACATTCTTTTATTGCCATTACCACATTTGGCCAGATTAATTAGAAATTTGATGTTCAGTTCTGGAAGAAACAGCCTAAAAAGAGCACTGACAAAACAGGGCGTGCCCGAAGAAGACCCACCACACAGGATGATGGGATGACTAAGACCAACTGAGGAGCAGCTGTCAAAACTAGCATATTAGCAGTGATTGATTTATGCTTGCAAAGTGGCACAAACAGCATCAAGGACAGGTATAAATAGAAAAGGAGGTGGGCTGGTTATGAAAAATAAATACATAAATGAATAGATAAATAATAGCTGGCACTTGTATAGCACTTTAAGATTTGTAAAAGATTTGCAAATATTATCCCATTTTGTCCTCCCAGCCAATCTGGAAGAGAGTGCTAATATTATCCCTATTTTACGTCTTAGGAAACTGAGCAGATTTGTCCAGGTCAAGTGATTTGTGCAGGGTCACATGGATAGTGTCTGAGGTTGATTTTGAACTCTGAGCTCTGAACCACTTGCCCCCCGGGCCATCTAACTAGGAGCTAGAAGAAGAATACCCAGACTATTGTGTTGTATTGTTCTTCACAAAATAAAGCAAAGAACCAAAGAAAGGCCTCTAACATGCCCTGTGGCATGTTATGTTATGGAGAATTGCCAGAAAGACATAAGGAATCATAGGGGATTAGAAGTTATGCAGGGACTGAGAAATACTGATGTGATCACAGATGCTTTGAAGTAAAAATAGTGCATTTTATGGATGTGCATGTGCACAGAGAGGCTTGGTGTAGGTACACGGTGTTCGTAGGCTCTTTGATATCCCCAGCGTGAGTGTGGGTGAATGCCTCCTTCCTCACCTAGTGTCTATTCTTCCTGAGGTCAAAAGTGGGTCTACCCCCTGCATATTCAGGCATCCAGAAAAGACAGACGCCCCCAGTCTCCACAAGCCCAAGGTTTCCAGAGACCTAGATTATCATTTGTTCTCAGAGCCAGAAAGCTATGTTGCCTACACAGGAGAAGGAAGTCGCAAAGGATCTGTCTTTATTGTTTGTAAATGCCTGGGTTTATTTCTTGCTTGATTACTGTGCATTATCATTCAACATCTGTGGGGAAATCATAGGCACTCTAATCGGTGAGAAGACAAGAGAAATGATTTAAATACCTTCACAACCAGGAAATCTATGAAACAGAAACACTCCTAGATCATAAAAATCACTTCTCAAGCACTCACCTAACAGTTCCCAGCCTAAAGCTGAATATGCTTGGGATCGGTTTCCCCTACCTCCCACCCGACCCTCGGAAAGGCAGCTGGGCCCAGGGGGCTGCCTTCTGAGGAACTGACACTTCCCATTCTCCCAGGGTAGTGAGGATAAGACAAAAAACTCCTCCTCCTCCTGTATCCTATTTGTCACTCCCCACCTATGAGGGATGGTGCTCATTTAAGAAACATTTCTCTTAATTGCACATGTTAAACCTATATTGGATTACTTGATGTCTAAGAGAGGGGATAGGGGGAAGAGAGGGAGAAAAAAATTTGAAACACAAGGTTTTGCAAGGGTGAATGTTGAAAACTTGCATGTATTTTGAAAACAAAAAGCTAAAAAAAGTAATTATAATGGATAAAGGAAGTATATTTATCCATTAATAAAACAATCCAGCTTTTTAAAATTTTATTTTATTTTTAATTTTGTGGAATAAAATAAGTGTTTCTATAACATGATATAATAAAAGTACACATGAAACTGCAAAAAACAAACCAACAAGCATATAAACAAAAAAATGCTTCTTTTAAGACATTATTTGTGACTTTAGCCAGTACTGATGTTAGCAGTGGGAACATTGCTGAGACTTGGGGATAAGCACATCAGTTACTTGGGTACACAGTCACTAATTTCACAACTATTTCGCAGGTGTCAAATTTGTGCAAGACACTTCTCTCCATCTTCGGGGAGAGACAGTGATAAGGAAAATGTAAGTTCTGCTCTCAGGGTCTCACAGTCTAGAAATAATTTAGATCTGTGTTTTGATTTTGCAAAACTTTCGTCATGACTACCCTGTGATATAATGAATGTATTATCCTCTTTTAAGGAAGGAAACAAATATTTATTAAGTACCTACTATATGCCAGGCATTGTGCTAAGAGCTTTACAAATGTTATCTCATTTGATCTGCAGAACAGCTTTCATGGCTGAACAAACTGTAAAATATTAAAAACAAAGATAAAATGGTTTACTCAGGGTCACACAATTAGAAAAGTATCTTAGGTCAATATGAACTCAGATCTACTGGCCTAGAGGTCTAGTGTTCTACCTACTGCACCAAGTTGCTTTTAAACTGGAAACCATGATGAGAGAGTGATGCAATGGAAAGTGCAGTGGTTCTGGAGTCAGAGACCCTCCTCTACTTCTATCTGGGTGATGTTGGGCAAATATTTCTGCATCTTAGGTTTCCACCTCTGTAAAAGGAATGTGAGGGTGGAGTAGATCTTTCAGATTTCTTGCAATTCGACATGGAGGCTATGAGAGGTTAAATGATACTATAATATATCAGGTGGTTGTTTCCAGTTGTTTTCAACTCTTCATGACCCCATTTGGTGTTTTCTTGGCAGAGATATTGGAGTGGTTTGCCATTTCCTTCTCCAGCTCATTTTACAGGTGAGGAAACTGAGGCAAAACAGGGTTAAGTGACTTGTCCAAGGTCACAGAGCTAAGTAAGTTGTCTGAGGCCAGACTTGAACTCAGGAAGATGAGTCTTCATGGCTCCAGGCCCCTTGTTTTATCCACTATGCTACTTGGGGGTCAGTTTAAACCTTGAGTTACTAGTCTCCAACCTATCGGTCTTTCTACCAGAAAGTAGTATGTTATAAGAGATATCACAGCAGGATTTTGGAGGAAGTCAGTGCCATGTTGTGTAATCCAGTGTTCCTTAGGATAGGATACTCATTTGGGGATGCCCAGGACCCCAAAAATGGTTGGACAATGGCCCAAGGTGAGCCTCAGTTCAGTGTTTTATATTGAGCTATTGATCATTCCATCTACTACACTTAATACTTATGTCTACCATTTGACCCGAATTCCCTTAGGTCTGACATAGGCTTTCTCTTCTCCTTGTTCCTTTCAAATCTCACCATTAAGTACCATTTTCTACATGAAGCTTTTCTTCAGTCTTTACATACACACAATCAGATCCCTATTGCCCTGGATTTATGTTGTTTATATTTTACATAGTCTTACTTATATACATATTTTTTCTCTTGGTAGATTGTAAGCTCATTAAGGGTAAGGATAGTTGCTTTTACTTGCATCCTTTCACCAAGTCCAAATCCTGGCACAGAGCAATCCTGTAGTCTGTGCTGGTTGATTGGTTGATAATGTCTCATTTTTTCTCTCTGAATGCTCTATACCTAACCCAAAATTTTGCACCCAATAGGTCTTTAGCAAGTGTCAAATTAAACATAGCAAAGAACAGCATTTTTGGACGTGGATGCTGTAGGAATTTGCTTTGCTTGATTATACATATTTGTTACAAGGGTTTGTATTTTCTAAAGGGAAGATGGGAGAGAAACTAAATGCTAATTAATTGAAAAATAAAATAAAATGTTAAAAGTATAACAGACAGTGAAATTTAGTTTCTGGAGCAAATCTTTCTCACAGTCTTTTTGGCTCTTAATCTGGCACTTCATCCATTTTCTTAGCCCCCTCCTTCTGGTGCATGTTAACATTATCTGACCACTCCTGACATTGCCTTCTTTTTGATTTGTCTGTGACAATGACAAAGATCCTTCCTTGTTCTATTGAGTCACTGATCCTGTTTCCTGGGAAACACATAGGAACCATTTTAAAGGAAGACATATAACTCCCAGCTTTGGTGCAAGCCCTCTTGTCCCTGGACGAGGATTTAGGGTGAGAGAGCACACTATCTGGGCCTTCAGTACTCTACTACCTCAGCTGCTGGACCCTTTGGAAAGGGGCTTGCTGGGAGTGGGCAGAGATTTCAGGGAAGGAATCGTGGGCTAAATGAGCCCCACTGTCTCCCTCCTACTATATGCTGTTTCTCATCTCTGCCAGGTCCCTCACGCCTTCCTTCTACAATCTGTTGTCCTCAGGTGCAGGGGAGCAAATCTCTGAATCCATGGAAACCACCAGAATGCTTGCTCTGCTCGGAGGTTTGGATCTGAGCTGGAAACAGGAGGAGAAAGAAGAATTGGCTTCCCTCCTGCTAGACCCTTAGGGAGTAAGGAAAGTTGGGGCTGTGAGGGAGAAGGAGGGCTCTTTTCATGGAAAGAATTGTCATTCAGGTCAAGGGCTGAAATATCATCCCCAAGATGGAGACAAGGATCATTTGGCCACTTTTGTTTTTGCCTGAGATTTTCCATCTTATTGTATGTTTGTCTGTGTGTGTGTGTGTGTATGTGTGTGTGTGTGTGTGTGTGATTTGACTGTAGAAAGGAAAGCACAAGGTTTGTTTTCCACTAACAAGCATATTTGACCAAGACAAAAGCCTGAGGCCTGCTTGGAGGAGCAGGAAGACTGGGACTGGGTTGTTCAGTGAGGGGGGTAAGGGGGTGGGGTCCAAATTTTCATCAGCATAGACAAGAACTTTCAAACCCATCAGTTTAAAATTTTAATGCAGTTGCTGAAAGTGGAAACACTTTCCATATTCATAATAAATAATTAAACAGGGTTTTTTTCCCCCCATAAAAAAAGCAGAAAAATATGACTGTTGAATCATGAAGAGTACAAACCTTTGGGCAATGTTTTGCTTTTTTATAAAAACAAATATTTGCATAAACACAGAGGCAGCAGTGGATTTGGACTTGGTAATTCATTGTCCGGAGGGCAATGCGTGTAGTGCAGGATTTCAACCAAAGGGAGCCTCTACAGAATGCTCTCAGGAGCTCAGGTTGAATTGCTAAAGGGATGCACTGGGAAGACTCCAGGCAGAAGGAGTGGTTAGGAAATCAGGTGAGTGTGTGCTGAGGAGCTAGAGACTGTGTGTCCAGTGGAAAGGGAAGAGACCTTTCTGCTGTTCTTGCAAGGGACAACCAGATTTCTCTTCTTCCCTCTAGAATATAATATCTGAATCTTTGACCCCTAGGTGAAAGAATTAGGCTGGATAAAGTCAGGCCTGCCTCCCTTCACCTTTCTGAGCATCTGGAGTGAGGCACCAGACCAACAAATGCAGCCACCATGAAGGCAGGAAGTAGGTAGCTGGGTGGCCCGGGCTGGAGTAAGGAAGATGGGGGTTCATTCAGCCTCAGACTACCAGGGTGACCCTCATCAAGTCACTTAATCCTATTTACTTCAGTTTCCTCATCTGTTAAATCGGCTGGAAAAGGAAATGGCAAACCACTTCAATATCTCAGCCAAGAAAACTCCAAATGGGGTCACAAAGAGTCAGACCTGACTGAAAAATGACTGAACAACAAAATTAACTCTGCAGTTCAATCCAACACAATAAACATTTGTATGCACCTGCTCTATAGAAAAGTCTGTGTTATATATATATATATATATATATAATACTCACATGGATCCCCATTCTCTTAAAGAGAATGAGAGCCACTAACCTGTACATAAGGACACATTTTGACTTTGAAAGCCAAATATTAATATTATCTATGTTTTATTGTATTTTTATTTCTTTTTGTTAAATATTTCCCAAAGGCTGCACGAAGGAGTGTTGTGGGCAGCATTTGGCCCCCAGGCCTGTTTTAACTCTCAGTACTCTAATCAATTCTTGCAAGAGTATAAATTGCAGGAAGATATCAGCCGGTATGGAGAGAGGTAGTTCCCTTATCCAGGCTTTCAACCCCATCCCTTTTCTCTCTGTTTCTTTCTCCTGACTAGTCTCTAGAGTCGACAGAATATTAAAAATGCCAAACCATCTATTTCTACCCTCAACACACAGTATTTAAATTCTCTGAAAATATTTTACTAGAAATAGAAATCCAGATTGCATTTAAGCTGGATGTGGAAAATCAACAATAAACAGACAAGAAGGAAAGAAAGAAAGATCAGAGATGTGGGATAAAATCCAGGAGAACTTTTTTCTGGTGAGAGGAAAGGAGTGTGACTCTTGGCGAGTTGCATCCTAGGGAGATTTCAATCACTGCAAGATAACTAGTTCTGGGCCATTCTGAGCGGAGTATTTGGCACAAAGCAACACATCCATCATTCCTGTATCTCAGAGACTTGCTCCTGGTTCTGAGGCATTGATCACAAAAGATCCTTTGCTTCAGCCTGTGTTCAGATAGCAACAAACCCATTAGAATTTTTTCTTCCTTCCCCCACTCCTCACTACCTCCAGAATCACCAGGTCTATCCTTATTCTCCAAACAGGATGATCCATCCCTTCTTCCTATGAAGGAGGTTGCTTATACTTGGAGGTTGGAGAATTGCTTATTGTCAGAACTCCCACTGGGGCTCTTTGCCAGGGCCTAAGGAGATCATTTAGGATGAACGTTGGAGCAAAGAACTTGAGAAAATCATTGGAAAAGTCAAATAATTTGAACAGAACCTTAAAAATGTCAAGGGAAGCAAGCCTTTATTTAAAAAAAATACTGACTATATTGTTTCTCATAGTATAAGAAACTTTAAAAAAAACCTTTAAAATTCCAATTTCCTTTTGGAGACATTTATAAATGCACCCAATTACTAAAATTCAATATAAGAAATGTAGTTTGAAATTATTTTCTTTCATGGATATATAGCAAGGTACAGCTGAGTTGATGTAGCTTATAATTACTTTTTCTTTTCCTTTTTTTTTTTTTTTTTTAACCAATCATATCTGTGTGGAACACAGTGTTATTTCTTTCTTTTATTGCCTCTGATTTGATGATATTCCCGTGTTGTGCTATGGTATTCATTGGCATGATTTTATGACTACATCTCCAGATTTTGATAAAAATGAACAAAACTCCCAAACTCAAAAGTGGAATTGAAATGTTCTTATGCAGCAGGGATCCAATTTTCCTTGGTCGTGCCAGAGTAAAAAGAGAACCCAATGTAACTCTTGTTTCATAGCAATCGCCTCTTTGCCTTTGCTCACTCAGCAACCCCTTCCCTAGCTTCCCAGTGCACTTGGGACTAGTGTAGGTATTATTATCAGCATTTTAGAAATGTCCCTCTTGGGCCTCCAGACTGGAGAGTTCTTTATGAAAAATATTATAACCAGCCTGGAACTAGCAAAGACAAACAGGGATTTATCCCAGAGCACAAATACGAAGGATAGTACAGGGTGTATATTCTTTCAGCGGTAATTCCTATCCCCTCATCTCACCCCAGAGCCTAATGGCTCATATTTCTTGTTGAGAAACTTCACCCAGACTGCAAGATCCTCCAAGATTCTGCAACCACAATACCCCTCTCTCACCTCAATCCTCCCACAATCCATGATGAGGTTGGGTCTAGACCCTCTGGTAGACAGATCTCCCCTTCTTCCACCACCACTATCCATATGATTGGACTTTCCCCCATACCATCCCTGCCACTGACCACCCCCACTTGTTCCAATTACAAGAATTCCCATGTGACTGGCTATTTATGAGATCTTCTGACCAGGAGGGAATCAGCTGTGGACACCTCTCTTTCATGTTCTATCAATGACACTGGTGTTTTCCAATGTTCCCAGGATCACAAACTTAGAGTATATTTGATTTTACACTCTCCTTCATCCTCTAGTCTGTCACTTGGTGAAGTAAGGAGGATTAAAGTCTGGTTCTTCTCCATTGTGACTTCAACCAAGTCCTTTCTCACTGAGTTTCAGTTTTTTCCTCTGTAAAATGAAGATTCTTAGATGATGGGCTTCTCTTCCAGTTAGCTGTAAGGTTTTATGCTACTATTCAAATTTGGGAACAACTTTAGAAGGAATTTACTTTAGAACCTTGGACATATCTAGCCATGTAGTCAGGTCTTCTGTTTAAGAAGTTCTTTATTGCCTTTAGGATAAAAAATCAATTTGGATTTTATTTGGATTTTAAAGTCTTTAAAATTTTGTTTCTAATCCATCTTTGCAGCCCTTCATAGACTCTACTATCCAACCAAAATAGTATATTTGTTATTTCATCTGTATAATATTCCATCTTCTTCCTCCATGACTTCTTTTCCTCTTTATGTTTTAGAATTTTTTTTCGGACTTCAGCTCAAGTGATACTGAGAGGGCAGCTGATGATTTTTCCTCTCAGGGATCTAGGGGCAACCCTGATGGCCTGTATCTCAAGGGCCATTCTCCACAAATAACCAGTTGATGCCATTAGCTTTTAGACTAGGATATTGACTGACAAAATACAATAAAAACAATTGGTATAAAACATTTCCCCAAACTAGGATGCCCTCCTTTTGAATAAGATGCCTGGAAAGAGTAGGTTCTCTTTATTTTTAACAGCATTTTACTTTTTTTCTAATTACATGTAAAGATAATTTTTGACATTCATTTTTTAAAAATTTGAATTCTAAAATTTCTCCTTCCCTCCTTTTCTTCTCCCTTCCCTAAAAAGGTAAGAATTTTAAATAAGCTATATGTGTGGAATCAAGTAAAACATATTTCCATATTAGTTTTGTGAAAGAAGTAGATCACAAAAAAAAAAAACAGAAAAAGATACAGTGAAAATAGTATGTGTCTATTTGCTTTCAGAGTTCATCAGTTCTTTTGGGTTTTCTGACACCTTCTTGGAAGGTCTTTTCTCCTTTCTTGGCATCTTCATGAAATTCACTTTTAAGAGATGGCTTCCTAATGGCTAGACAGTCTACTGACATGTGTATCTGTCACAGGGTATATCAGTTCCTGAAGTTGTTACCATCCCTAGTGACTTTCTTCATGTGTCCACAGATACTTCCTCTGTCATTACTCCCTACCACTAGAGCAGCCAATGCTGCCACTTTTAGTCACTGATGGGACTTCTAAAGGGAATTGTGGATTTAACAAACTTATGTGGTACTCTGAAACTCCTTCCTCAGAATATTTGTCTAAGATCAGGAAACATAACGTAAGAGAAACAGGTACTCAAAGACACATGGCAATCTGGTGGGAGGATGTAGCCAGCTATCTCTCTGAGAAGCCTTTGACTGAGAAGCCTTTCTTGTGTAAAACTATAGTCTCAACCCTCCTCTCTCCTGTTCTCATCAACTGCCCACTGCCTCTGACACAAACATAGGGCATTAATCTCCATAAATAAGGAGAAAGCCTTATACCAAATAAGCTTTGGGAATGGATTTATATTCACTGAGAGCACTAACCTTAGCTCAGAGACTGAGATGAAAGAATTGTCTTCTTTGATATGTATACTCAGTTCTGACCTTCCAAATGAGCAATTCTCTAGCTCAACAGTCAATTAGGAAACTTTTTAGTTATCATACAATGTTAAACCTTAAGTCATTATGATCAGAAACTAGCTCTACACCATGTATGTGATTGGATTGGAAATGGAGGGACAATCTATGTGTGCTCAAAAGAATGAAACCAAGTAAGAGCTATTTCTCCATTCTCTAGGGCCTAATCCTTAAAAACCAGTCCACTCCAGTTTTTTTCTATTTTGTGTTTACTTTTCTATGTTGAGTTGGGTCCCTCTTTCTTTTCTTTTTTTTTTTTTTAAATTATAGCTTTTTATTTTCAAAATATTTACATAGATAATTTTTGACATTCACCACAACATTGTGTTTTAATTTTTCTAATCCCCTCCCCTAGTTGGCAAGTGATCCAATATATGTCAAATATATGCACTTCCTCTATACATATTTCCACAATTATCATGCTGCTCAAGAAAAATCAGATCAAAAAGGAAAAAAATGAGAAAGATAACAAAATATAAGCAAACAACAACAAAATGAGTGAAAATACTATGTTGTGGTCCACATTTAGTTCTCACTTTCCTCTCTCTGGGAGCAGATGGTTTTCTTCATCACAAGACCATTGGAACTGGTGTGAATTACCTCAATGCTGACAAGAGCCACGTCCATCAGAATTGGTCAATCACATAATCTTGCTGTTCCTGTGTATAATGATCTCCTGGTTCTGCTCACACTTAACATTATTTCATATAAGTCTCTCCAGGTCTTCTGAAATCATCCTGCTGGTCATTTCTTACAGAACAATACTATTCCATAGCATTCATATACCATAACTTATTCAGCCATTCCCCAATTGAGGGGCATCCACTCAGTTTCCAGTTTCTTGCCACTACAAAAAAGGACTGTCACAAACATTTTTGCATGTGTGGGTCCTTTTCCCTCTTTTATGATCTCTTTAGGATACAAGTCCATTAAGAACGATACTGGGTCAAAGGATACTGGGTCAAAGGATAATTTTTTGAGCATAGTTCCAAATTGCTCTCCAGAATGGTTGGATATATTCACAATTCCACCAACAATGTATTAGTGTCCCAGTTTTCCCACATACCCTTCAACATTTGTCATTATCTTTTCCTGTCATTTTTGAGTTCTCTCTTTCAAGTGAATGTAAGCTCTCTGAGAGCAGAAACTGATTTTTGCTTTCTTCCTCTAGTAGGGTATTGAACACATAGCGGAATGCTTAATTAACACACATTTCATGAATGACTGTATAAACGATTTGAAGGCTTAATTAGCACATCTTGCATGTATGAATGAATACCTCACAGTCCTATGATTCTTGTCAGCATGGATTTTTCTTCACTGATATAAGGTGCAACCCATCTACACTGTTGTATACAAATTTCATGAATTTCTGTTACAAAACATTCAACACTCTCTTTGGTAAACTAGCCTGCTGGTGTTGAATCTCTCAGCTTAGTTAAGTGACTCCTTGTGTGAATCTATTTCTAGGCCCAATGCAAAACCTTTTTGGCCTGTTAGGCCCAGTCAAAATGTGGAAATCACTGGTACAACCTTGGAGACCTCGTAATAATAATGAGACACCGGAGGTGGGTAGGAATGAAGGCAATTCTGTAGCAAGTTAAATTTGGTCAATTCTTAATTATTTTCATGTGGGTTATCTTTGACATTTTTAATTCCAATCTGTTTCTCACAGGTTTCCACCATGCTTCTGGGCTCCCCTTCATATAACCTCATCATTCATAAACTGAGGCCCTAGAAACAGGAGGGTAAATCAGCAGCAGGAGAAATGATAGAAGGGGGAAGGAGAAGAAATAAACATTTATATAGAATCTACTAAAAGCCAGGAACTGTGCTAAAGATTTTCATAAATATGATCTCATTTGATCCTCACAATAACCATGTGAGGTAAGTGCTATTAAGTGAGCCTCATTTTACAATTGAGAAAATGGAGATAAACAGATTTAAATGACTTGCCCAGAATCACACAATTAATGTTTGAAGCCAGGGATTTGAATTCAGGTCTTTTTGCCTCCAAACCTAGTAGTCTACTTCGCCACCTGGCTCCTTCTAGAATGTTCTTTAAAATCAAATAGAAATTAAATCTGGTCTGGAAATATGTTTGGAAGAATTTCACAAGTTTATCATATTGAATTGCTTGCTGTCTTGGGGAAAGGGGAAGGAGGAGGGAGAGAGAGAGGGAGAAAAATTTGGAACATAAAGTTTTCTAAAGGTGAATGTTGAAAACTATTTTTGCATGTATTTGGAAAAATAAAATACTATTTTAAAAGAGAAATTAATTCTGGAATTGAATGCTGTGTTATTATAATGACATAGCTTGGCACTGAATAAAGTATGAGAAATCACACCTTCCTCCCTTCTTGAAAGGGGTGGACCTTGAATATGGAACATTCCATATATTGTTAGACTCACATGTTTAGTTTTGCTGAATATTTTCCTTTTCTATTACTGTTTTGGAAGTATAGAGGTAGTTGATTTACCCAATCCCACTCCACTTAAAATAAGTGATAGCATTCTCAATTAGCCAATTTCTTTATTTTTCAGACAGGCTTTGGACTAAGTGTGAAAAGTTCCTCAAATAGCACTGACAGTTGCATTACATGTTAGGATAGCCTGAGGACCAATGACATCACAAGTCTTTATCTGGAAATGAAATTAATGGAAGTGAGACATAGCTACACAGAGTCATCAACCTTATTGTCTCCTCCAGAATCATAGGAGTCCAGTGGCAAGACATAAGTCACCATGACAAGCAGTAGCCCAGGATGTAGTGGAAGACCTTGGCTTTTCTAAGCTAAGGTATTTCTCAGGTCTGTTTATCCGAGGCAACACCCATTCAATGACTAAGTTAGAACTGAGGCAAAAGATGGTCTGGTTTGACTTCCCCAAAAAATCAATCTGAGAGGAGAAGAGAGACCTACATGAACTGACGCTGAGTGAAACAAGCAGAACCAGGAGATCATTGTACATAGCAACAACAAGATAAGATCAACTCTGATAGGCATGGCTCTCTTCAACAATGAGATGATTCAAATTAGTTAAAATTGTTCAGTAATGAAGAGAGCCATCTATACCCAGAGAGAGAACTGAGTGTGGTTCTCAACATAGCATTCTCACTCTGTTGTTGTTTGCTTGCATTTTGTTTCCTTTCTCAGGTTTTTTTTTCCTTCTTGATCCAATTTTTCTTGTGCAGCAAGATAACTGTATAAGTATGCACATATATATTGGATTTAACATATATTTTAACATATTTAACATGTATTGGACTACCTGCCATCTGGGGGGGGGGGGGAAGGAGGGAATAATTTGGAACAGAAGGTTTTTCAAAGGCCAATGTTGAAAAATTACCCATGCATGTTTTGTAAATAAAAAGCTTTAATTTAAAAAAAAAAAAAAGAAGAAGACCCTCAGAGTTTGTGGCCAAGACAGAAAATAATTGCTCCCTGCACTCTTTGTGAGCCATCAGAACACCAATAAAGAGCAAATGAGGCTAGGCCCATTTTTGGTCAATCTGTGAAAGCCAGAGTGATTTGGATGGGATTCATTCAAAGGAGTAGAGAAAACTAATTTGCCTTGAGAAGGAAATGCTTGGGGCAGGAAATTTCCACTCTGGCTTTGGTCTAGATGTCTATCCTGGCCCTTTGATCCACCTTATTTTGACTGGAAGAGGAACTTGAGAGTTAAAGGTTCCAAAGGATTTTCGACTTCTCATCTTTTCATCAGTGTCCCCGGGTCAACTGATGGCAGTGTCTGCATTGGGAAATAGAGTAGATACAACTTCACAGTTCCATAAAGGAGCAATTGTCACATGTATTCCACAAAGCTAATTCCACAAAGTAACACACTTACACTCTATCTAAATGTGTGTGTGTGTGTGTGTGTGTGTGTGTGTGTGTGCGTGTGTGTGTGTGTGTGTTGGGGAGGGGATCACACTAAAAAAAAATCAATAAAAATAAAAAATCAAATTCTGGATCATGAATTGTTTGTAATTATCATTTATATTTAGCCATGTGAATAACTGAAAGCTGACTGAAAATAGAAAGGAAGATAGATAGATAGATAGATAGATATAGATATAGATATATACCTAGGGAAAACCAGTAGTTACAATGAACAGCAAAGACCCTTCACCCTTCAAATGCAGCAGACCCCAGGCACTGTTTAGGAATAATACTGACCAGTGGAAATTTTTAGTGTGATCCCTCTTTTATTTTTTTCCAAAGGAATATAGTAACATGAAGGCACACACTTTAATATATTCTAAACTTTCTTTGAAAGGAAGTCAAAGACTGTTGATGTCCTTGCTCTGCAGTTCAGTCTCCCATCCCAGGCCCTTGATCTGGTCAGTGTCCTGGGCCAATCTCCTGTCTGCCTTCCTGGATGGGCCTTCACAGTCCAAGAATCCCTCCTGCCAAGGATGACTATAAATACAGAATCTCTTTGAAGGCTCTTACAGGGAAAACAATAGCAGGAGAGGAGAAATTGCAAGAGATGTTCCTCTGGCTGGGTGGCCAAACCTTGCTACATGCATTTTGATTATATAAGCTTCTGAATGTAGGCTAACATAATGAAGCTAAAGTAATGAGGCTCACAGGGTCAATTGTTGCCTTCCTTGTCCTATAGAATTATTTAGTTCAAACAAGGTTTAGGAAAGTCACAAATTTATTTTAAGATCTCTGAGATCAATATAGTTCTATAAATTTAGGGCTTTCAGGAGAATTTACTTAAAAATTGTTTAGTAATGAAAATGCCCCAGGCAGATGCTTTAGTTCATTCAGCTCTTTTGAAGAGACCTTCTCATCTTAATTCTATATGAAAGGCTACATTTACAGGATTCTGTCTACTAATCAAACATAGAGACAGCTCCTTTATGGATTCCTTCATGGAAGTAGGGATAGAGGATGGAGAATGAAGCAGCTCATAAAATAAAACAAGTTAGAGGAAGATCCCTATCTCTTAACTGTTTAAGGTGCAATTCTCCATGTTATAGGTATTTCAAACCTGGTGCATGTTTTCCTTTCTTCCTGCTTACTATGGGCCATTTACCTGATTGATGACAGATAGCAACATGAAGAGATGGAATCTACACCAAATCCTATTGGTGCTTGAAACTAGTGGCTAAAATGGAATGTGACTGGAGATTTTCCTGTGAGTTTTAACAAACGAATAAACCAATAATTAAAAAGCTCTTTTCAAGAGCTTACTCTGTGCAAAGTACAGTTTTAAGTGCTAGGGACACAAATGGAAAAATAAGATAGACCTTACTCTCAAGGATCTCACATTTTAAAAGGGGAGACAACGTAAATAGAAGGCTTCAGCTTCAAGTCAGATACAAAGTTCTCTTGATCCTTAAGAGTACAATGGAAAAGTAGGTGGTAATGTCTCTTCTTTGATGCTATTTCCACCATAAAATTATATCAATTTCTGATATTAAATCATTTGACAATGTTAAGGACTTTGGTGAAAAAGAATCATGTTTACTGGGTTTACTGGGTCTTCAACAGATGTGGCTATATCTGCAGTCACTGTACTGCATCTCCACATCCTAGGATGGTACCTGGGAGCATTGGATTAGAAGCATTACTATTCTCAAGACTTTGAGTTCAGAGGCTTGGGTTGTCTCTAGCAGGGCAAGGTAGTGAAAGTGGTTTGACTTATCTAGCACATGCTCCCTCTTACTTTCCCTCAAAATGTCTTACTGCTTCAGCTAAGCTGATTTATCTGTCTTGTGTTAGGAATCTGGGAGGGATCACTGGTCCCTTTTCCATAGTAGTTGCTTCCCTTCATGATGGCTGTAGGGATTGGGCCAGCAGCCAGAGTGATTTGCCATTTCCAGAGCTCCTGTGCATACATGACTGTGACCCAGCACATCTTTATAATCACAATAGCAATTTACCTTTTTGTCTTTTAATTTTTTAAATTAAATACTTGTAAATAAAACATTTTAATATTTGCTTTTTAAAATTTTGAGTTCCAATTCTCTCCCTCCTTTCCTCTTTTCTTCTTGAGAAAACAAGCAATCTGATATAGATTATAAATGTACAGTAATGCAAACATTTCCATATTAGTTATGTTGCAAAAAAAGCAAGAATAATAAACTTTATTTAAATTTGCTTTAATCTTCATTAAAACTTCATTAATTTTTTCCTCCATTTTTCATCATTAAGTCCTTTAGAACTGCCTTGGATAATTGTCTTGCTGAGAATAGCTAAATCATTCACAGTTGATCATATTGCTATTACTATGTACAGTGTTCTATTTCTGCTCACTCCACTTTGCATCAGTTCATGTAAATCTTTCTAGGTTTTTCTGAGACCATTCTTGTCATTATTTCTTATAGTACAAAAATATTCCATCCCAAGCCTATGTTCAGTCATTCCCCAGGAATGGACATTCCCTCAATTTCCAATTCTTTGCCACCACAAAAAGTTGCTATTTTTGTACTAATAGAACTTTATGGATGGGTAAACATTCAGAAAGTTCATTGGTTTAGTGACACCAAACTGCCTCCTAGAATGTAATATCTGTTATTTCTATCACTGAGGGCTACTTCTCAGACAACAGGAGGAGGCAGCCTGCTAATAAGCACTCACTCTAAAAATCAGAGGAACCTCACTTTGTATCCTAATTCTGCTGCTTGCTAACTGTGTGAATTTGGGTAAATTTCCCAATTTCTCTGGATTAGATGAACTCATAGGTTCCTCCAGCTCTATGTCTATATGATCTTATGACATTTCTGAAGACATTTATACCTTGTGGGACAGGATCCCCGCTTAGGCTTGGAGAAGCAGCTCAGACTTACTGTCAGAAGAACCAGAGTGCTAGAGAAATCCCAACCCATCTCTTTTCCCCATGGTTTGCTCTCCTGTAGATGCTATAGTCAGTAAACCCTTTGTGCTTTGAATTTTTAGAATGAAAGAAGTATAATTATCTCTTTCAATTTTGCCTTGGTAGCCAAATTTTCAGTATTTTTCTAAAAGCACTCTACTCACATTCTCAATTTTACCCTCGTCTGTCTCCATGAGCAGACATATACTGTGTACATCCTGTAAGCTATAATGATTAAATATGAGCTTCTATGCTTGCTGTTTGTTATTTTAATATCAACATTAATATTCATATCATTATCTTGTCCCTCATCTCCTCCATAGAGCCCCTCTAATAGCTCTAACTCTCTTGACTACATCTTGTATGGATTGTTGGTAAGAATGTAGGGAATTCTGGAGATATCTGCCTCTTTTCCATCCTTTTCTTAACAAAAAAAACTGGGGGAAATGGAGTGTGTCTGTCCCAACTGATATGTTTAATAATGGTTGTTCAGGTAAACAGGAGAAAGTGAACAAGATGAAGGAGGCTTTGGGGGGAAATAGCAGTAATAAGCTGGAGAGAAGAAAACAACTCAAAATACTGTTTGTGAGAAAATAGAATTAAAAAAATTGGAGGGCTTGTCAGCTTCACCTGAGGAACTGTTAGAGTAAGAGACAGATGTTCTCTGCCCTCCCACTTTTAGGAGAAGGGATCAGTCAGAACCTTCAACAGGGCTGGTGGGAGGGGGGCTCTGCCAAATTAGTTCTCATATTTGGAACTGTAAGTGAATGAGAATTCACTTGCATCTTTTAAACTGACTGTTCATCTGAAGATTTCTATTTCATTTCCCTCATTTTAATAAAAAATTTCCCTTTGGAATATTGTGAAGGCTATGCTTATAAGTGGGGAATCATGCACCATGTATCAGTGGGTTTCGATCTTGCCTATATCCTTTCAGATTTCTGGGGTAGGGGCTATGAAATAAGAGTAAGAAAATTGCCCTGAGAATACATTGGCCTTTTGTATCATGAAAGATTCTCTAACATAATGGCATAAAAAAATAATAATAATGATAATAATAGTAATAATAATGTCTCAGAGATGCTTTCAGTGAATCTATTGAAAATGAACTTGCATCCCAATACTCTTATTCAATTATAAAGAGGAATCATTTTCTCCACCTGTGTAATAGTCTGCAGAATATTAAACATAAAGGGGTAATAATATAGTAACTTATCCTTGGACTGATTCTTTCTGAACCCCATTGAGAAAAATGAAAAGAATGAGATAATAATAATAATATCTTACAGTTTTTTATCTTGTAAACCACTTTCCTCACAACAGTCCCAGAGGCAGGTGGTGCAAATATTATTATCCCCAATCGACAGATAAGGAAATTGAGGGTATGCATTTTGGAAGTTAATCACTGTCTGTTTTGTGTTGAACTTCCATTATTTCCTGGCCATTCTGCTCCCAAGCAGACAGGAGAAACGTGGGCTCTTCTTTGGTGCCTGGCACACAGTAGGGGCAGATTAGAATGCAGCTGTGAGGGAGGGACCCCATGGTCCTTGCTCAGACATGAGGGAGCCCTGGACTCCCTTCTCTCCTCACCAGTACACTGAGAGCCTGCTGCCAGTGTGGCCATAGCAGCAATTCATGTGTCCAGAAAATAGAAGTTCCCACTGTGACATTTGGTTGTCTGGACGTGACACTGAATTAAGAGGGAGCTCACCCTCTAAAGCTTCCTGTTCTAAGGGAGTTTGAAGAGATGCTGCATGGCTGAACAAGCCATGATCAGATCCCTTCTCTCTTGGATGGGGAATTCCCTTTGGTGTTCAGCTGAAGGGCAGTCGGGGCCACAGTGACTGAGGGAGCAGAGCTGGAGGCTCTGACCGCTGTTTTCAAAGAGTAGACCGCTACAACCTAATGGAGAAGCTAGCTGAGTGCTAGTTATAAAAACTAACTACAATGGAGCAGCAAGAGCCATTCTAGCCAGGCTGGATTGAGGCCATCACCTCAGGGCTGGAGTCTAATATTCCAGGAGTTTGGATTCAACTGTCTTCACTAGCTCCCCCTCCTCTCTCACTTTTTTTTGGTTAATCATAAATCACAGAATAAGGGGAGCAAAACCTGAGAGAAAACCTGAATCAATTAACCAACCAATCAATCAACAATCTATTATTAAGTGTCCACTCTGCACTGTGTACTGTCCTAATAAATTTAGAGACTACATGGTCCAGAGAGTCTTAACCAGGGCGGGCACAATATACGAATTTAGTTGGGGAAAATTTACAACTTTGTTTTCACTGACCTTTACTACCTGGTATATGGTGGATGCTTAATAAATGTTGGTTGAATTGAATTATGAGTATGAGCAACAAACAACTATTTTGAGAAGGGGCCCACTGGCTTCACTGGACTGCCAAAGGGGTCCCTGACACAAAGAAGGGTAAGGACCCCTGATCTAGTCAGACGTAATTCCTCGTTTTACAAAGGGGGAAATTGTAAAGAGGTTTATCACCTAGCCAGGTCACTAGTGTGCCAGTGCTGGGTCTCCTCTCAACTCATCCTGCAGGCAATAAAATCCCCAGAGCCCAGGAGGCACTGTGGGAGACAGACCTTGAGCTCATAGTAAAGTGAAATAAGTTTGCCTAGGGAAATGCTGCAGGAATGGCTCACAGACTCTTGTGGTGGTGAATGTTCCTCTGACCTTGGCAGTTAGAAACTGCTACTTGGCTACTTCTCCATCTTCCCTGATTTATATGCCCCTATCAAAACTTTCTAAAACCAATCTTTTCTCCCGGTTGCCTCCTGGCCCTTAGGCAGCATTCATAGCAGGATTTGACCTTTGGGGATGATTCAGCAATCCCTTCTCCCCTCTCTGGTCCCACCCTGGCTTGCCTGCAGGGATTTTAGTTCTGAGTAGGACGGTGGGCTCCTATCTTCCCACTGGGGAATGAGGGGATGGACACAGATGGCCCAGCTAAGCCAAAATGCCAGACCCTCCATCAGGGAGGCAGGCCTGAGAGGAGACCTTGCCAGTAAGTGAAGACTGGACCTCCTGGAGGCAGGGACAACACTTGGCAGATGCTTCCACCTTTAAAGATTTGATTCATGCCAGACTCTTAGTCTCCCCTAGAATTAATGAGCACCTAGAGCTAGCTGTCAGCTTCATTTGTCCGAGTTTTATGTCCAAAAAGTCAAGGAAATGTCAATGATTTAATTGGGGGGAAAGGTTTTAATTCTTCCAAAAAAGAGAATTAAAAGTGTCTTTTGCCCACCCTGCATTGTCTACTAAAAGGGTGTCTGGGTCTGCCCAGTCATCTCTGCTGAGGAGAGACAGAAGCCAATGAAGGAGAAGATGAGTTTTTTTGGAGGAGGGGGCCCCTGAGGAAGGTGGGCTGTCAGCCGTGGGGGCTCTGAGTCCTCCTCCCCTCCTATTCCTTGGAGCTCTGACCTTCTTCTCTTAGGTTAGCTCTGGGCTGTCCTGAATGTCCTTGTCTAATGTAGCTCTGGAGAAGATACCTGTGGACAAATCATTATCTGATCAGAGATCAGGAGGAATCCTGAACCAGGATCAATGTTGAAAAATTATCCATGCATATGTTTTGTAAATAAAAAACTTTAATAAAAAATATGAAAGGGTTAAACAAGTTGATACCTAAGAATTGACCCTCTGATTCTGAGTTACTGGGTTTCTTAGGAAAACTCCCAAAATATGCCCAGCCAGGGCTCCTTCTGTCTGCTTTAGGGCTCTTTTCTTATAAGGCCTTTTTGTATGATTGTACACAGATATTTGGCTCATCTGCTTTCAAGGAAATGCTTTCTGATACAAATTTTTGTTGGCTGGCACTAAGACTTTGGGAGAGAAGGGGCATGGTGGTAACTAAAGACCTCCCTCATGGCATTATTTGTTTCCTGGATGTTACTTTATTTATTTATTTTTTTAAAGCACAGAAACTTTTATTTTTTTCACTTGCAAATTCTCTTCTCCCCCTCTCCCCATGCAATGAGAAGGCAAGGAAAATAAATCCTATTGCAATTATGGATAGTCATACAAAACACATCTTTGCATTAGCAATGTCTCTCCTGCCCTCAGTTCCTCCCTGTCCTCACCAAAAAAAAAAAAAAAAAAAAAAAGACTAGCAAAAGAGAAAAAATGCTTCAGACTATACTATGAGTCCATTAGTTCTCTATTTGAAGGTAGCTAATGTTTTATCTTGAATGATTTGTAATGTGGTAGGTCATTGTGTTGATCAGTTAAGTCTTACAGTTGATTCTCTACAATGTTGCTACTATTGTATAAATTGTTCCCCTGGTTCTTTTCACTTCACTTTACATCAGTTCATATAAATATTCCCAGATTTTTCTGAAACTGTCCCTTTCATCATTTCTTTCAATACAACAGTATTCCATCACATTCACATATTATAATTTGTTTATTCCCCAACTAATAGGTACACTCTCAGTTTCCAAATCTATGCCATCACACACATAACACACATAAAGCTGTTATAAATATTTTTTGGTACATATGGGTTGTTTCCCTCTTTCTGTGAGTCTTGGGATATAGCCCTTAGAGCCAAAGAATATGCACAATTTAATGCCTTTGGTTCATGGTTCCGAATTGCTTTCCTGAATAACTGGATCAAGTCACAGTTCTACCAACAGTATATTAGTGTATCTACTCTCCCAACATAGCCTTCAGCTTTTATTTTCCATTTTTATCATCTTTACCAATCTGATGGTTAAGAAGTAGTATCTCAGAATTGTTTGAAATTGCATTTTTAAAAAATTATTAGTGATTCAGAACATTTTATCATATAACTATTAATAGTTTTGATTTCTTTCTCTGAAAACTATTCATATCCTTTGACCATTTACCAATTGGGGAATGACTTTTTTTTAAATAAATTTTATTCAATTCCCTATATATTTTAGAAATGAGATCTTTACCAAAGAAACTTTTTTAAAAAAAAAATTTAATAGCCTTTTATTTACAGGTTATATGTATGGGTAACTTTACAGCATTAACAATTGCCAAACCTCTTGTTCCAATTTTTCTTTTTTTTTTTTTTTTTTTAATTTATATTATATTTTTTTTATTTATTTAATAGCCTTTAATTTACAGGATATATACATGGGTAACTTTACAGCATTAACAATTGCCAAACCTCTTGTTCCAATTTTTCACCTCTTACCCCCCACCCCCTCCCCCAGACGGCAGGATGACCAGTAGATGTTAAATATATTAAAATATAAATTAGATACACAATAAGTATACATGACCAAACTGTTATTTTGCTGTACAAAAAGAATCAGACTCTGAAATTTTGTACAATTAGCTTGTGAAGGAAATCAAAAATGCAGGTGGGCATAAATATAGGGATTGGGAATTCAATGTAATGGTTTTTAGTCATCTCCCAGAGTTCTTTGGCTGGGCGTAGCTGGTTCAGTTCATTACTGCTCCATTGGAAATGATTTACCAAAGAAACTTTTTTTTTTTTAATTTTTAAGAATATATTTAATATGAAAACAGGTATCATTTGATCAATAGATCAATAGATCAAATGATCAATAGTATAATTTGGTTTTTTTTTTAATTTTTATTTAATAGCCTTTTATTTACAGGATATATACATGGGTAACTTTACAGCATTAACAATTGCCAAACCTCTTGTTCCAATTTTTCACCTCTTATCCCCCCCCCCCTCCCCTAGATGGCAGGATGACCAGTAGATGTTAAATATATTAAAATATAACTTAGGTACACAATAAGTATACATGACCAAAACATTATTTTGCTGTACAAAAAGAATCATTTATTGTACAATTAGCTTGTGAAGGAAATCAGAAATGCATGTGGGCATAAATATAGGGATTGGGAATTTAATGTAATGGTTTTTAGTCATCTCCCAGAGTTCTTTGGCTGGGCGTAGCTGGTTCAGTTCATTACTGCTCCATTGGAAATGATTTACCAAAGAAACTTGATCAAAGTTTTTTCCTTCAGTTTATTGCTTTTCTTTCTTTTTTTTTTTTTAAGCTACATTGATTTTGTTAAGACAAAAACTTTTAAAATTTTAGGTGATCAAAAATGATACGTTTTACCTCCTTTTAACCTCTGTCTCTTGCTTGAATTCTTCTTTTATTTATAAATCTGAGAGGTAATTTCTTCCCTATTCTACTAATTTGCTTATCATATAACTTATTTTGTCTAAATTATGTACTCATTTTGAGCTTATCTTGATATACAATGTGAGATCTTGGTGTATGTCTAGGTTCTGCTACACTACTTCCATTCTACCAGACTACTTTTTCTTTTCTTGTAGATGATCTTTTATTATTTAGTGCTGTTTTTATGCATGTGTTGTAGATAACCTTCCCAAAGATCTCAACAATTTTTTGTCAGTGAATTCTTGCCCCAGTTGCTGGAATCTTTGGATTTACCAAGCACTAGCTTACTGAATTCATTTGCTTCTCTATGTTGTGTATCTAATCTGCTCTGCTGATCAACCTCTCTGTTTCTTACTTAGGACCAAATTGTTTTGATGAGTACAACTAGTATAGTTTGAGAAAATGGTAATGCAAGGCCCCCTTGCTTCCCATTTCCTTTTTTATTATTCCCTTTGATATTCTTGACTTTTTGTTCCTCTAGATGAATTTAGTTTAGTTTAGTTTTTTTTTTTTTTTTTTTTTTAGCTCTTCAAAATAATGCTTTGGTAGTTTGATTGACATGGCACTGAATAAGTAAATTAGCTGAAGTAAAATTGTCATTTTTATGATATTGGCTTGCTTACCAATGAGCAATTACTATTTCTTCAATTATTTAGATCTATCTTTATTTTTGTGAAGAATGTTTCATAACTGTGTTCATATAGTTTCCATATGTGTCTTGCTAGATAGACTCCCAAGTATTTTATTATATCTGTAGTTATTTTAATTAGCATTTTTCTTTCTACTTCTTCCTTTTGGTGATATATAGAAATACTAGTTATTTATGTAGGTTTATTTTATATTCTGTAATTTTGCTGAAATTTTCAATTTTTTGATTAGTTATTTTGGTTGACTGTATAAAGTACTCTATAAAAAAAAGTGATAGTCATATTTCCTCTTTGTGCTTATTCCTTTGATTTATTTTTCCTGTTTTATGACTATTTCTAACACAATATCAAATAATAATAGTGATAATACAAATTCTTTCTTTACTCTTCCTGACTGTTTCTAATGTCCCACATCAGCCTCACCAATGGAGTTCTTCATCTTTTGGTCCCTGTCTAGAATCTTAATTTGATCTTGTCAGATTTCTCTTGTTCTTTTTCTCAGATAAAAAAGACCCATCCCCTTCCTCTTTGCTGTCCCTTCATCAGCTCCTATTTACTTCCCAAAAAAGAAGAAAAGACGAATTCCTTAAACTCAAGGCTTCATCTGCCTTGGAGCCCAGACCACATACAAGGCAGACAGACGTGGTGCAGAGGGACTGAACTCCTTGTTGGAAACACGGGCTTGCCTGCCTTTGCTGGGCAGGGACAAGCTCTGATTCTACTCTGGATGTCCAAGCACAACTTTGGAGATTTGACTTGCCCGCCATTCCTGGCATAGTTTATTATCTACCCTGATAGTAGCTCAATGTGGGAAAATGTTGTCCATCTGCTTGAGATTTACACTGTCTGTTATAAGGAGACCTGGGATAATATTAGGGCTACCGATCCCAGGCTGAACCTTTCTGCTAATCCTTGGTTCTGTTATCTATTTCTTTATTGCTGTTTTAATTTTTCTTTTTTTTTGTTATGAACTTAATAAACATGAATATTTTAATTCACATGACAGAAAAATTGCATATTAAACTGTGAACTTCTATAGGTGTTGAATTTTTTAAAAATGTAGATGAACTTTAAAATTAATTTAATATAAGATATTTTAAAAATGTAGATGAAATTTAATAACATTTCTTCCCCAACCCATTGTATGGGGCTAGTCTGGACTCTAGATGCCAGGCTTCAGGGAAATAAGCATAAAAGAGGGAGAGGAACCTGGAGTTTAACCAAGATGCCATAAGGGCTGTTCTCAGGTCCCCTTTGTTAAGTACTAGAGATATTGGGACAAAAAACGTCACAAGCCAGCTGATAGGAAGCTTATAAGCAGGAAGGAGCAGCATAGCATGAAGATAGATAGCAACATGAAAGGCAGAATATGATAGGGGCAAAGAAAAGCTCCCACCAAGTGTATTAGGAAAACTTGAGTTTCAGTTGGACAGATCAAAGAATTAATGGAGTGACACCTATGTAGAGCTTTGAAGAAAAGAAACAAACATTTATTAAACTCCTACCACAATAGATATCTAGCAGTGCAATATCAGACACTCTATTAAGCTCTTTACAAATATTATCTCATGGGGATGTTCATCAATTGGGAAATGGTTGAATAAGTTGCTATACTGAATGTAATGGAATATTATTGTTCTTTAAGAAATGATGAGCGAGCTGATTTCATAAAATCTTGGAAAGCATTGCATGAATTGGTGCTGAGAAGTGAGCAGAAGCAAGAAAACATTGTACATGATTGTATGATGATCAACTATGGTAGACTTAGTTCTTCTCAACAGTACAATGATCTAAGACCTTCCAATAGTGTTGTGATGTTTGTCAGTGAATTCCATCCGGAGAAAGAACTATGGAGACTGAATGCAGATCAAAGCATTGTATTTTAACTTTGTTGTTTTTTTTCTTTCTTGTAGTTTTTCTCTTTTGTTCTCATTTTTCTTTCACAATAGAGAAATTTGCTTAAATGAAAAAATTTGGAACTCAAAATCTTACCAAAATGATGTAAATGGAAAAAACAAAATATTAAGTGGGAAAAAAGAGAAACAAAATATTTTTTAAAAGAATTTAACTCATTCTCCCGTGCCCCCCCAAAACCCCAAAACCAAATATCTCATTTAATTCTCACAACCAACTCTGGTAAATAGGCATTATTATTAATCCTCATTTTACAGTTGAGGAAACTGAGAAAGACAAAGGTTAAATAATTTGCTCAGGGCTGCATAGTTAGTAAATATCTGAAGCCAAATTTGTCTGGTCTTCCTGGATCCAGCTTCAAGGCTCTATCCATTAACTGCTTCATTGAAAGAGAATAGAGCATTTTGAAGAAGAGGGTTCAATATCTGGGAAGATGGGAGACAGCACCTTGAGTTTGCAGAACAGCTAGCAATCCAAATTGGGTTAGTAAATAGAGATATGAGGGTAGCAAAGTAAAATAAACATAGAAAAATATCCTGTAATGAAATTTCAATGTCAGGCTGTATAATTTTGTTTTGTGATAATCTACTTCTATAAGGGAGTCCTTCCTGAAAGGATATGTGGTTCTTTTGTTGACTCTTGCTTTCTACAGTTGGGCTCAAGAACACCAGGCCAAATCTTATAACAGTGATTTACATGCATAAAGTCTATAAGCTTTATTGTTGTTGGCAATAGGGAGCCACAGAACATTTTTAAGTGGGGGAGTTACAAAATCAAACACATACATTAGAAAAATTATTTTGATAACTGTGCTTCAATTAAGTGGTAAGGTCAAAAACCAAATTGTTAGGGGTTGAAGAATGAATGGATGATGTAAAAGTGAAAATAAATTTAGGAAATTTTTTACAGGACTTTAAATTTGAATTCCTTAATTTGAGTTGAAAAGAGGTATGGTTATTTAGCCCAAATGATACACCATTGAAATCTTTATAATGTGGACTAATAAAGGGTTGTCTAGTTTTTGCTTGAAGGCCTATAAGAAAGCCCAAAGCTTTCAAGTTAGCCTATTCCACTTTGGGACAACTAATTATTAGGAAGCTTTTCTGGACCTCAAGTCTAAATTATTTCAACTTCTACCCACTGCTCCTGATTCTTTTATTAGGAACTATTAGAACAAGTCCAATCTCTCCTCCCTCAGACAGTCTCTCAGATACCTGAAGACACTTATGATGTCTGTCCTGAGTCTTCTCTTCTCCTGATCAAACACATTTGCTTCCAGAAGGAATGTTACCCCTTCTCACATGACATGAACTCAGAGTTCTAGTTGGCCTTCTCTGGATATTCTCCAGCTTATTGATGATCTTCCTAAACAGTAACTTAGAGATCTGAATATAATACTACAAAAAAAAAATCTTCAAAGTCAGAGTACACAAGGACAGATAAATACCTCTAACTTCCTGGAAGCTGTACCTCCCCATGGGAAGCTTGGTGCAATAGTGGATGGAGTGCTGGGCCTGGAATCAGGAAAACTTGTCTTCCTGAGTTCAGATCTGGCCTCACACATTCACTAGCCATGTGACCCTGGACAAGTTATTTAATCCCACCTGCCTCAATTTTCTATCTGTAAAATGAACTAAAGAAAGAAAAGGCAAGCTCTAGTATCTTTGCCAAGAAAATCTCCAAACAAAGAGTTGGACACAACTGAAAAATGATTTGACAACATGTCACTCAGTGTTTTAGCTATATTGATTGCCTCATCACACTGTTGATTTATTTTGAGCTTTCAGTACACCAAAACTGTCAGATCTTTTTCAAAAAATTGCTAATTATACCTCCCCATTTTGTGCTGGTGATATTGACTTCATGTATCTAAGGCTTTACATTTATTTTGAACTGGGGTTTTTTATTTTTATTTTTATTTTTTTTTATTTAATAGCCTTTTATTTACAGGTTATATGTATGGGTAACTTTATAGCATTAACAATTGCCAAACCTCTTGTTCCAATTTTTCACCTCTTATCCCCCACCCTCTCCCCCAGATGTCAGGATGACCAGTAGATGTTAAATATATTAAAATATAAATTAGATACACAATAAGTATACATGACCAAAACGTTATTTTGCTGTACAAAAAGAATCAGACTCTGAAATATTGTACAATTAGCTTGTGAAGGAAATCAGAAATGCAGGTGGGCATAAATATAGGCATTGGGAATTCAATATAATGGTTTTTAGTCATCTCCCAGAGTTCTTTCTCTGGGAGTAGCTGGTTCAGTTCATTACTGCTCCATTGGAAATGATTTGGTTGATCTCGTTGCTGAGGATGGCCAGGTCTATCAGAACTGGTCATCATCTAGTATTGTTGTTGAAGTATATAATGATCTCCTGGTTCTGCTCATTTCACTCAGCATCAGTTCGTGTAAGTCTCTCCAGGCCTTTCTGAAATCATCCTATTGGTCATTTCTTACAGAACAGTAATATTCCATAATATTCATATACCACAATTTATTCAGCCATTCTCCAACTGATGGGCATCCACTCAGTTTCCAGTTTCTAGCTACTACAAAGAGGGTTGCCACAAACATTCGTGCACATACAGGTCCCTTTCCCTTCTTTATAATCTCTTTGGGATATAATCCCAGTAGTAACATTGCTGGATCAAAGGGTATGCACAGTTTGATAACTTTTTGAGCATAGTTCCAAACTACTCTCCAGAATGGTTGGATTCGTTCACAACTCCACCAACAATGCATCAATGTCCCGAACTGGGGTTTTTTAAAATTAAATTTAGCCTAATCTTCTATCTAACTTGTCAAGATACTTTTATGGATCCTAATTCTACCAGTTTGTTAGCAATCCCTCCTAGTTTCTCTCATCTATAAACCTGATAATCATGACATTGTCTTTTGGTAAATAATATTTTATTTTTTCCAATTACATGTAAAGATAGTTTTCAACATTTATTTTTTAAGATTTTGAGTTTCAATTTTTTTCTCCCTCCCTCCCTCTCTCACCACTTTTCTTCTTTCCCTCCTCGCTAAGATGTCAAGCAATTTGATATAGCTTATACATGTACAATCATATAAACATATTTCCACATTAGTCATCTTATGAAAGAAGCAAACGGAAGAAAAGGGAAAAGCCACAGAGAAATCAAAAAAGTGAAAATAGTATGCTTCCATCTGCATTCAGATTCCATAATTCTTTTTCTGAATGTGGATAGCATTTTCCATCATGAGTCTTTTGAAATGCTGAGAAGAGCTAAGTCAATTACAATTGTTCATTGAACTATGTTGTTATTATTGCAAATAATGTTCTCCTGGTTCTGCTCACTTTACTTAGCATCAGTTCATGCAAGTCTTTTCAGGTTTTTCTGAAATCTGCTTGTCCATCATTTCTTATTGCACAAGAGTATTCCAATACATTCATACCACAGCTTATTCAGTCATTCCCAATTGATGGGGCATTCCCTCCAATTTCCAATCTTTGCCACCACAAAAAGAGGTGCTATAAATATTTTTATATGTGTAAGTCCTTTCCTTTTTTTATGATCTCTTTGGGATATAGACTTAGTAGAGGTATTGCTGGATCAAAGGATTATGCACAGTTTGATTGCACAATTAGTATATAAACATGACATTGATGTCTTTATCCAAGTCATTGATAAAAATTGTTAAACAGCACAGAACAAGTATAGATCCCTGGGGTCCTTCACTAGAGACTTTCTACCATATTGACAATGAAACATTAACAGCTTGTCACGATCTTGGCAATTTGGAATCCAATCAGTTTGGAATCCATCTAATTGCTTTATTGTTTAATTTATATCTTTCCATCTTTCCCACAATGATAATATGAGGTATTTTATTAAATGCTCTACTAAAACCTAGGTACATTATATCCATAAAAATTACTTGGCAATCTTGTCAAAAAAGAAAATAAAATTAGTCTGGTATGGCATGTTATTAATGAAGCTACACTGACTCTTTGTGACAACTACCTCCCTTTCTACGTGTTCATTAATTATGCCTTTAATGACCCTTTTAAGAAATTCTCTAGGAATTGAAGTCAAGCTTACTGGTCTATAGTTTGTAGACTTTGTTCTCTGCCCTTTAATCTTGTGTTACCTCCCTAGTTTTCCATGATCTTTCAAATATCAATGGCTCAGCAATTCCATCTGTCAGTTCTTTCAGTACCTAAGGGTATAGTTCATATGCTGACTCATATTGAGCTTGTAGTCCTGGTGACCTGAATTTGTCAAGGACAGCAAGATGCTCTTTTACCATCTCCTTTCTTATCTTGGGTATCAGTCCTCTATTAATCATTTTTGTTCTGTCATTCCCTGTACAAAGATCATTCTTGGTAGAAGAAACAGAAACAAAACAACTGTGGTCAAATGTCCCTTTCTAACCCATGAAAAGGTTTTATCCTTTCTTTGATTCTCCCTTTTCCTCCATATAGTAAAAAAAGCCCAAACAAACCATTTTAACTTCAATTGTCAACCTCAGCTCATTCTGAACTTAAGTATTGCTCAAACTGTTTTTTAAAGAACTGTTTTGTGTTCTTATGTTCATTCTGTTACTTGATCATATTTCTTTTAAAAAAATTTTTTTTCAATCAGTAAAATTCTTCATTTTCTCCCTCCTTCCCCATCCCTCCTTTCCTGCAATTGAGAAAGAAAAATAAAACTCTCATTATAAACATGCACAGACAAGCAAAATGAATTTCTGTATTGGACAAATACATACAAAAATCGGTCTCATTTTGCATTCTGTATCAGAAGGTGGATAGAATATTTTTTCATCATTAGTCTGCTGGAATTGTACCTAGTCATCATTCTGATCAGAATTTTTAAGTATTTCAAAGTTGTTTGACTTTACAATATTGTTGCCTTGTATAAATTGTTTTCCTGGTTCTGCTCACTTAAGTCTGTATCAGTTCATATATCATATCAGCCCATCCTTGCATTCTTTAAAACCATCTCCATCTTCCATCATATTTATGTACCATAGTTATTCCCTAATTTCTGAGACCCTCTCAGTTTTCACTTGTTTTTACTATTTCAAAAAGAACTATTATAATTTTTTTTAGTTAGGCTTTGTTTTGCTTAGGATTAATATCTCCTTTAATCTATCCTTCTAATTTTCCCTTCTTTTCCCATTTTCCCTATTTTCACATTGATTAAAATGTATTTCTGTACCATTATATGTGTTTGTGTATTCTTCCTTGTTCTGACCAATTCAAGATGAGAGTAGGGTTCAAGTGTCAACTGGTCTCCCAGCTCCTTCCTTCTTGTTTGCATAGACTTCTCCTTGGGCCCCTTGACTGTGCAAGTTAATTTTCCCTAACCTTCTTCTCTTTTCCTGCTCCCTTCTCAATGTTTTCCACTTCCCTTCCCTTTCTATTCTTCTGTGATCAAGATATAATAGAACCACTTCCAGGCCTTCTGTCTAATTAGACTCCTTCTGTTGACCCCCTGATTCACAGGGGATGTGTCATCTCCCCATATTAAAATGAAAGCAGTTTATCCTAGTTTAGTCCTTTATCATTCTTCATTCATATTTACCTTTTTATGTTTCCCTTGACTCTTGTGTTTACACTTCAAAGTTTCTATATAACTTTGTTCTTTTAATCAAGCATGCTTTAGAAGTCCTTTTGTTAGAGGTTAATTTTTCCCTCTGTAAGATTATCCTCAGTTTTTCTAAGTAAATTATTTTGGTTATTAGCAAGTCTGCCATGCTGACTTGCACTGGAAATATGATTCACTGTAATTTTTTTTTCTTGGATTTCCTGATCAGGATTAATCTACATTCTGTAGATTTTCTTGGAGAAGAAACACATGTATGGAACAAGGGGGCTCTTTATACTTCCTTCTACTCTGCCATTTTGGCTTCACCTCTCCCTGGTCTTGTTTCCATTTTTTTTTGGTACATTTATCTAAGTTACTTGAAAGGAAAAAGAGATATAAGTTGATAGAAAAGAATTTGGTTATTAGATTAAATATATATAAGATTAGTTATATCTTCTGCCTTCTGAAATAATGTTTTCTGAGCATCAGCCCTGAAATCAGGAGGAACTGAGTTCAAATTTGACCTTAGACACTTGACACTTCCTAGTTGTGTGACCCCAGGCAAGACACTTAATTCAATTGTCTCAGGCAAAACAAAAAAATTGTTTTCCAAACTTTCAGCTCCTATATATAAAATGGTAGTTGCTAAAACACAGCCTTACTCTGATTCATCAGTACTTGAATTTCTTTCTGGCAGCTCAAAATATTTTCTGATTTGACCAGGAAATTCTAGATTTTGGTTATAATATTCCTAGGAATTTTTATTTTGGGAATTTTTTTCAGGGGATAAAAGGTAGATTCTTTCTATTTATACTTTGCCCTCTAGTTGTGAGAGATCTGAGTTTTCTCTTTATGATTTTTTGAAATATGATATCTAAGTTCCTTTCTGGTCATGGCTTTTAGATAGTCTAATGATTCTTAAATTATATGTCCTCAGTCTTGTTTTCCAGGTCAGTTATTTTGCTAAGAGATATGTTTTAAAACTTAGGTTTAATATTTCTTGATATCTTGTAGAGTTGTTAATTTATATTTGGTCCATTTTAATTTTCAGGGAATTTGTTGCTAGGATAAGGTTCATGCATGGGACAGTTTATTTTCTTTCTAATTCTTTCTTCCATAGTTCTTATTTATTTTTCCTCTAGTGCTCCCATTTCATTTGCAAAACCATTTTAATTCTTTTTAAAATCCCTTTTTTCATCTCTTCTAGGAGTTATAGCTGAATTTGTGCCCAAGATATGTTTTTTATCAAGGCTTTGTCGGTAGATAATTTTTGGTCATTTTTTCCTTTCAGGAATTCTTGAGTATCCCTAACACTATAATTGCTTTTTATGATAGTTTTGTTTTTTATTTGCTCATTCTTCTACATGATGCCTTGACTTTGGACTTTACATTAAGACCAGGCTGTGCACAATTATGGGAGGAATTTCTGGACTGATCATGTAGATCTTTCTTGGTATAGTGAATGTTTTATGAAGATGAAAGAGACAGCTTAGGTTGGGGGCCTGCAAGCTTTCAATTTTCCCAAAGTAGTCTGATTTAAGGTAAAGGTTCATCATTTTCTCCCCGCTCTAATAGGTCTGATTATTACAAGTTCTTGATCTGGGTTTGAATCTAGGCAACATGCCTGTGGGCTTGTCCTTTTTGGAATTTTACTAGATTGACAATGAGAGAATTTAACAACAATCAGCTGAAAAACTTCTGGTTTAGGATTCTTGTTTGACTTCAGATAGAAATGAAAGCTAGAACTAAGACTCTGTTCTGTTCCTGGAGTCTGAACTACATAGTGGCTACTTACCTCTAAACTTGTGCTTTGCTCAGTACAGAGCCTAGGACTTGTGAACATTATTATTCTGCAACACCACTTTCAAGCACAGGTGCCCACATCAATCCACACTGGATCTTTGACCCAGAGCTGGAGAGTGACAGTCACCAGCTGGCCCCTGTTCCTACACCCTACACAAAGCTAGGCCCCTTTTTGTTAGATCCAGAATCTCTTTTTTCATTTGTGCACAGTTTCTCCTTGAAATGCAACATTCCATGGAGTAAGCACTTGACCAGATCTCCTCCCCAATGTCAGTAGATCTATTTGTCCATTTTCTATGCTGACTTGCACTGGAAATATGATTCACTGTAATTTTTTTTTCTTGGATTTCCTGATCAGGATTAATCTACATTCTGTAGATTTTCTTGGAGAAGAAACACATGTATGGAACAAGGGCGCTCTTTATACTTCCTTCTACTCTGCCATTTTGGATTCACCTCTCCCTGGTCTTGTTTCCATTTTTTTTGGTACATTTATCTAAGTTACTTGAAAGGAAAAAGAGATATAAGTTGATAGAAAAGAAGCAGGATCAAGAGAAGGTTTTTAAGGATGTGGTGAACTGAACATGTTTGTAGGAGAAAGGGAAGAAATCAGTAGATAGGGAGAAACTGAAGATAAGAGGGAAAGAATAAAACAAATGGCAGTTGAGGTGAAACTTGGAAAAAGCTTGAGATTTTAAGAGTCAGTAGTGAAGGAGAGCATTCCAAGTATGAGGAACAGCTTTTACAAAGAAAGGAATGGAGATAGCAGATAGAATGAGATGTACAAAGAACAACAAGTAATCCACAATGTCTGTATCATGTGGGGAGGGGGAAAAGAGTATAAGAATACTGGAAAAGTAGGAAAAAGTCAGATTGTGAAGAACTTTAAATGCCAAAGTGCTTTATATTTTATTTTGAAGGTAATAAGAAGCCACTGGAGTCTATTGAATATAGGAATAGTGATGATATAGAGCTGGATGGATTAGATACAAGATGGATTAGAGAGAGGAGATGCAAAGTAGGGAGGCCAATTAGGAGACTTTTGAAATGGTCTATGACAGAAGTTATAAGAGCTTGAACTAGGAAGTGTCTGTGGAAGTAAAGAAAACACCTATGAAGATATTGTGAAGGTAGAAATCCTATGATTTGACAGAGGGTGAGCAGTCAAAAATGACGTGGAGGTTGTGAACCTGGGTAAATAGGTGGATAATGAACCTGGGTAAGATATTAATAGAGATATTTGGAAGAATAGTGGATTGAAGGTGGTGTGGGAATGTGTTTTGGATAAGTTATATTTGAAATGGCTATCATCATTTGGTTTGAAATATGGAGTAGGAATTTAGTGGTCTAGAACTAGAACTCAGGAAAGATATAGCCTGGATCTATCTATCTATCTATCTATTTATAGATAGATATAGATATGTAGATATATATTTGATATTCATCTGTTAAGAAATAACTGAACTCATTGGAACTGTTGAATTACCAAGTGAGATAATTTAGAGAAATCAATGGAGCAAACTCCTGAAGAAGATGGAAAGAAATGGAATCCAGGACACAAATGGAGGAGTTTGCCTTGGAAAGGAGAAGAATCCATTTAAACCTGGTACAAAGGAGAAAATGGCAAAGACTGGGGTGGAAGAAAGTTATTGAGGGAATTTATAATGAATAGCCTTCATTTTCTCAAGTGAGGTAATCTATTGTGAGAGAATAAGGTGAAAATTGAGTAGGGTGCATAGGTATTGGGGATATATTTTGAAACAATTACTGTGGAAAGTATGATCAGATATGAATAAAAGAAATGCCATTGTCCTAGTGAATGCCCAATTGAGGTTACATGACATGAATTTGTAGGGAAGCCATTCAGTATGTATAGTTGCATCACTTCTTCCACTATCCTCCAGCTTCAGGCAAGTAGGAACAGAAAAATTGGATGGTCCAGGATTAGCAAATTGCCAATAATGCATGGTCAAGTGGAGAAATATTCAAGGATGAAGGATAGTTCTTTATTAAGCTGGTTAACCACAAAGTCATGATCATGGTGGGAGAGAAATGAAGAGCAAATAAGTGTAACAAAAGATAAGAACAGGGAAGCATCTGGGGTTAGAGGTCATCAAGAGGACCTATAGCAGCAAGTTTAGGAGTGAGAGAAATTATTATTTCTCTCTTATATTAATAACCAATTATCAAATTAAGACTAAGGTTTTCCTCCTTCTATTTTTTCATTCCTTGTAGACTGTTTAGTCAGCCTTTGAAAGGCCAGACTGATAAAGAGATGAAATCTTGGGCAGATCCATACCATTGGGAAAAGTTAGATCTGGTAAAAAGATAAAGAGATTTTAGTCCAATGAAATTTGATCCATTGTTTTTTAGTCTGTTAGGTCTAAGCAGAGGTGCAAATCTCTTTGTCTAAGATTGAATGATCAGTCCCATCCCCCAACTCTTCATTAGGATAAACCATGGGTCCTCAAACTTTTTAAATAGGGGGCCAGTTCACTGTCCCTCAGACTGTTGGAGGGCCGGACTATAGTAAAAACAAAAAGTTTGTTTTGTGGGCCTTTAAATAAAGAAACTTCATAGCCCTGGGTGAGGGGGATAAACGTCCTCAGCTGCTGTATCTGGCCCAAGGGCTGTAGTTTGAAGACCCCTGGAATCTATGCCTCATTATAATCTTCATTCTCTCATTAATTGTTAACCAATCAGAGTTGATTTCCATCCTCTGGTATATCCACTTTTCCAAGGACATATAAGCATCCAGTGGGTTCTATGAATGATCTTTAGTTTTGGGGTAATCATTTTATTAATTAATACTAGTGGATAATTAATAAGAGTATTAATTAATAAAATGATTAATTACCCAGCTATGGTATCTCTGGAATTTTTTATACATCACAGAAGGGAAATGGTTAGAGAGGTATAAAGACAAGTGATTGTGATTAAAAAAGATTTCAGATTTGGGGATGTTTGAGATGACTTATACCATCAAAATCTCTGCTGGGTAGCAATCAGTTGATCAATAAATATTTTTTAATCACTTACTATGTGCCAGGTACTCTGTTAAGCACTGGAGATTAAAAAAAAGGGGGGAGGCAAGAGATCCTGTCTTCAAGAAGATTACAATCGAGACCACAAGCTATATGTAGGATAAATAGAGAATAATTAAAAGAGAAGGCACGAAATTGCAGAGATATTGGAAAAAAGGTTTCCTGTAGAAGGTGGAATTTTAGTTGGAACTTAGAGAAGTCAAGAAGGTCAGCAGGTACAGAAGGAGATTGTTTCAGGCTTGGGGGACAGCCAGAGAAAATGCCCGTATTTGAGAGATGTGACAAAAGTAAAAGGGAGGGATAGGTCTTGGCAATAGATTGGATATGGGGGTGGGGGTGAGACTGAGGAGTTGAGGATGAACTAACTAGGTATTAGATTTTAGGAACTGAGGACTGAACTAGACTGGGAAAGGGGTTGAATCTCAAGAATTAGAGGATCAGAATTCATTAGCCTTTTGGAAAGGAAATTAATAAGTAAAGAGACATTTTTAGCATGGTTTGTAATGGGAAGAGCTTTGGACTTGAGGGTCCCATAGACCTGTGTTACGATGCCACCTACTACAATTACAAGCAATTTAAGCGTGACCTTTCTACATTTATTCGCTCATTTAGAGAAAGCCTACCTTATAGCATTGCTGCGGGTATGAAAAGAGATAATGTGAGGAAGGTGCTTTATAAGTGTCAGCTATCATTACGGTGACTTTTTCGATCCCCCTGAGCGGAAGCCGGGGACGGGAGAGAAGGATGGGAGCAGGAATGGGCGGGAGCCGGTCGAAACTGGTTCTCCAGAACTAATTGTTAAATTTTCAGTGCGATCATTTCACCTCAGAAACCGGGAAACACTAGAAATCGAGTCTTGATTTTGTTGTTGAGAAAATAGACGAGGAAATACTAACGCAGAGAAAATTTCAAAATGCACCGCGAATACGGTTTTTTCTTTCTTATCTCTCCCTCCCACCCCTTCCAAAAAACCGGTGGGTAAATCAGGAGAGCCGCAGCTGGAGGCTCCTCAGCGGGTTCTGCAAAACGGAGCGGGGGAAAGAGGGGGCTTGGGGCGGTTTCGCGGCGAAGGGTCTGAGAGCGCGCCTGATGCTGGAGGAGCTCACGGAACACCACAGCTCATGGTCTAGCCGTAAGACAGTGTTGGAGAGAGCGTTAACATGCAGAGCCAATTTAAAAGTGGGTCCGAAGAATTTTTCCCCCTTAGAAGCGGCGGGGACAAGCTTATCAGCAAACACTCGGTGGGTCAGAAGCCGAACGATCCAAGTCCCTCCCTTCGGGAGCGACAGCCCCCGGCCTTCAGTTTCAAAGTTCGGCCCCGCCCCCGAGCATCGCCCCTTCCCCAGCCCTGCCGGCCAGGTCCCATGCAGAGCCACGCCCCCGGGAGCGGCCCCTCCCCGGGAGCCGGGGTCCAGAAGAACTACAACTCACCCTCGGGGGAGGGGCATTTCGTTTGGGCACGCCCACATCCCCGCCCCTCTCATCCCAGGGCCCAATCACACGAGACCCAGCCTGAATGCCGCTCCCCCTCCGTCTTTCCTGGCTCGCAGAAAAGCCTCCGGTCAGCTGACCGTGCCCTCAGAGCACGTGACGAGCGATTGCACATCTGGGCTAACATGGCTGTGGCCGGCGGGTAAGTGCGGAGTTCTCTACCCCGTGTGCGCTGACTGCTCGGGAATCCCCAGAGGCTCCCCGCCCGCCCGAATCTGGAGCCGCCCGAAGGCGCGGGGGCGCCAGTTTTCGGGGAGGGTGTAGGTGGCTTTCTGGGGATGCTAGGGGGCCGTTGACAGCTACTGCTCCTTCTCACGCGCCCCCTCCCCCGCTCCCTGTGCAGTTCTCCACTTCCGGGAAGGGAGAGCGCGGCGGGACCCGAGGGGTGCTGTGCGCGTGGGTGCGTGCGTCTTGTGCTTAGGTGTGATTTTATTCCGCCTGCCTACCCCCCATCTTTTCCCATTCTGCCAACGTTCTTAACCCGAGCGCGCGGCCTTAAGAGATCTTGTAGTATCGAGGCTCCTCCAGTTCTTTTCATCTCTTCTCAAACTTCTCTTGGCTCTTTCTCTCGCCGCTCAGCCGATCACCTTGCCTTACGTTTTACGGAAAAAATTGAGGCCATTCAACGTGAGCTCGCTCTTTCCCCCTCTTCCCCATTTCCTTTAACATCCCTTGTCTCAAGGGATGAAGGTGATGCGGTTAGTGTCACCCCCGTCAAAAGTGCCTCCCTCCTTATCAAGGCTCTCCTCTAAGAGATCTTACTCCATCCTCTCTCCTCCAGCAGATCGCTACTTGTGTCATCCGTGCTCTTGCACTTATTTTCCTCAGTCTCGCCCCATCTAAAGCCGTATTCCTTGCGGCTCACAAATATGCCCTTGTCTTTAATATCCTGGGGGGAAAACTTGGGCCTCCTCTTCCCACCAACTAGGTCCTGTATCTCCACTGTCCTTTGTATCCAATACCTTGAAAATGCCGCTGCCAAAGTGTCTTCACTTTCTCTTCTCTCGAATTTTAACCCTTTACAATCTGGCTTCTGATCTTATTCCGCTGAAACTGTTTGCTTCAAAGGTACTGATGACCACTTAGTTGCTAAATCCAATGGCCTTTTTTTCATTATCATTCTTCTAGACTTTTTTACTGCCTTTGATATTGTTGATCCCTTTCTCTTCCTTGATACTCTGCAAGTTTTTGGGAAACTCCTCTCTTCTGGTTCTTCTACTTCATGGCTCCTTCTCTTTTTCCATAAATCTAACTCCATATCACACTCTTTAAACATGTTTCCTTCAGGGACTTCTTCTCTTCTCCCTTTCTACTTCATCATTTGGTAATTTCATCAGCTCCTATGGATTTAATTATCATTCTTATGCTGATGATTTTCAGATTTACCCATTCTGCCTTTCAGACATCTCATATTGGATGCCTAGTAGACATCTTGTTCAAAACCAAACTCATTATCTCTCTCCCTAAACTCTACCTCCTCCTACCTTTCTTATTACTGTAGAATCCTTCAGGCTCAAAACCTAGGAGTTATCTTACACTCTTTACTATCTCTTGACCCTCATATCCCAGCTGTTGCCAAGGTTTGTTGATTTCTCATTTGCAACATCTTTTAGATACACCCTCTTCTCACATCATTGTCACTTTGGTGCAGGCCCTCATCACCTCATGCCTGGATTATTGCAATATTTTTGGGTCTATTGTTGGGTCTGCCTTCCTCAAGTCTCTCCTCATTCCAATCCATTCTCCAGTCTGTCACTAAAGTAATTTTGCTAAAGCACAGACTCCTCCCCACCTCAGTAAAGTCCAATAATTCTGTTTTCTCCTTGCTCAGATTGGCATTCAAAGCCCTTCATAATTTAGCTCTTCCTGAGACACTTCATCTCTTAACAAAAGAAATTTTCCAAGCCTAGAATGCTCTCTCTCCTTTGGTCTATCTATTGCCCTCTAAAGTTCCACCTTCTACAGAAAGCTTTCCTCAGCTCCTTTTATTTCTAGTGCTTTTACGCTTAACTGTTTTCTATTTATCTTGTATAAGCTTGTTTTGTGTGTATCTCCCCTATTAAATTGCAAACTCTTTGAATACAGAGACTCTTTTTTGAATCTTTTTGTGTCTTTGTCACTCAGCCCAACACTTGACATATACTAGTTACTTAATTAATGTTGGTTGAGTTCAATCTTCTTTTGTTCAAATGAAAAAAAAAATAAGGGCCTGCATGTCATAGAGTAGACCACACCACCCTACAGTTAACTGTAACTCAGATGCCATGTCCACCAGGAAAACCCCCCAAAACTTGTCACATTTTGTTTTGCCAATTAATTTGCACTTTTCTGTTGTGGGTTTTTTTTTTTTTTTTAGGTAGCATAGCATTATAAGTGCCTTGACTGCCAGTGCTGAAATTGTGTAAATTTTTAAATCTCCCTTTGATCAGTCCTCTTCACATTGTAAGTCCCTAATTAAACTTGTTATTTTGATCGTGGAAAACTCACTTTATGTTTTTGAGCCTGATTTTCTCCTCTATAAAATGAGAGAGTTGGACTGGTTGATCTTTAAGGTAACTTCTCAGCCCTAAATCCTCTTAGGCCCAAAGAAAGGAAGTGGTTTATTCAGAATTGACTAGTAAGTCAGTGGTAAAAGCAGATCTTTTGGCTTCTGCTTTCATTTCACTGAAGATTTTAGGATAAAAATGGTGGTCTCAGGTGGTCTCAGGTGGGAGAAGCTTGGATATGATCTCATGGTTAGAGAGCCCCTGGAATCCTTTTTAACCAACTGGGCCCTAATATCTGTATATGTAGAATTATGGTCATGCCCACTGGACATCTTAATACAGAAACAGGCATCCTAATTTCTGAGAATTTGGAGAGAATTCTAAGCCTGGGGCCTGCTATAATTCTGCAAGAAGCTCCAGAAGGGCCCCAGGGCTCAATATAGGGAACTTCAGTGCCATTATACATGTGAGGAAGTGACAGCTGAGAGGTTAAATCATTTCCCCAGAATCCCACTGTTAACTAACCCCTAATCTTAGAATGCCTAGTTTCCTTCAAGACCCCTCAAGTGTCACCTGAATGAAGTCTTCTCAGATTCCCACAATTGCTGGTACATTTATCTGGTGTATATTATCCATATAAGGATGTTCCCCCAAAGAATGGAAGTTCACTAAGGGCAAGACTTCACTTTTGTCTTTGTGCCTAGCTAGCACAATGCCTGGCATATGTTGAGTGCTTATCATTGAATTTAATGCATACGAATTGATTCAAAATGTCTAAGATGGGGTTCAAACTTAGGCCTTTTTGACTCCAAATTCAGCACTTAATATAAAGAACTGATCTTTCTTCTTGTTTAGTAAGTGTCAGCACCTTTTCCCCCACTGTTAGTTGCACACAAAAATATTAAATCTGTTAAAATTAGATTGAGATGGAGTTGTAATGAATGATAGATATCCCATCCACATTCCTCCCTCTCCCATAGCATAAGCTGAAATTTTGTCATCTTGAGTTCTGATTGCTGAGTCTTGATAACTCTCTGATTATGATGGTAGAAGTCTGAGTGGCTTGTGAATCAAAGAAATGTCTTGCTTCCAGGAAAAGTCTCTTAGAACAACCTCCCCCTCCCCCCCCCTTTTTTTTTTTTTTTGTGACTTTTGAAGAATTGGAAGGTAGTAGACTTTTGGTTTGGCAAGAGAGAATGTCCCAGGCATAGGGGAAAATCTTTGGAGCTAAGAGAAGTGTCTTATTCATGGAATAGGCAGGAGATCAGAGGCCCTGAACTAAAGTGTCAGGGACTAAAGAATAAGAAGACTGGAAAGATAGGAATAACTAAGTTATAAAGGGTTTTGATTGCCAAACTGAGCAAGGAAGCAACCAGGGGCCATTGCCATTTACTGAGTAGAGGGCCTAGAGGTGGAGGGGAGAGTGGTAGGAGGGGAGATGTTAAAACAATAGAACCTCTTCTTTAGGAAAATCAAATTATTAGCTGAATGGAGGAAGGATTGGAATGAGGGGAGCCTTGAGGTAGGCAGACCCACCTATGGGCTATTGCAGTCTTTTAGGCATGAGACGATAATGGCCTGAGCTAGAGTGGTAGCAGAGAAGGAGGCACATTCAAGAAATAATTGTAAAGGAGAAATTAACAGGTCTTGGCAAAGGCTTGGTTATGGAGGTGAGATGGAGTAAAGAGTCCAGGTTGGATGGTAGGAGTTGGGGAGGTTATAGAGGGAAAGATAATGAGTTTTGGTTTGGACATATTGAATTTAAGATATCTACTGGACATCCAGTTTGAGATGTTTGAAAGGTAGTTGGGGATGTGGAACTGGAGATCAACAGAGTTTGGGGCAGATTTGAAAATCATCAGCATAAAGATGATCAATCCAACACAGGGAGGTCATACCATGACATGTAAGTGAACTGGATTTGAATGAGGGAGAGCTGTGGAAGGTCACCTGCCTCCCTTTTCCCTCCAGAATCACCTGGGTCCAGTGACCAGATAGATACAAATCTAGAGGACTGGAGATGATGCTGGATGCAATGGGAGACCATGTCCTTTTTATTTTTTTCTTTTTTATATTTTTATTAAAGCTTTTTATTTACAAAATATAGGTATCAAAAATAGGTAATTTCACAACATTGACCCTTGCAAAAGCTTCTGTTCCAAATTTTCTCCCCTTCCCCCCCACCCCATCCACTAGATGGCAGGTAGTCCAATACATGTTAAATATGTTTTTTTTTATTTTTTATTTTTTATTTAATAGCCTTTTATTTACAGGATATATGCATGGGTAACTTTACAGCATTAACAATTGCCAAACCTCTTGTTCCAATTTTTCACCTCTTACCCCCCACCCCCTCCCCTAGATGGCAGGATGACCAGTAGATGTTAAATATATTAAAATATAAATTAGATACACAATAAGTATACATGACCAAAATGTTATTTTGCTGTACAAAAAGAATCAGACTCTGAAATATTGTACAATTAGCTTGTGAAGGAAATCAAAAATGCAGGTGTGCATAAATATAGGGATTGAGAATTCAATGTAATGGTTTTTAGTCATCTCCCAGAGTTCTTTTTCTGGGCATAGCTGGTTCAGTTCATTACTGCTCCATTGGAAATGATTACCATGTCCTTTTTAAGCTAAGGTCTTTCCACCCATCTCAGTTTGACAGAGGCACACCCATTCAGTGATTAAGGCTAGATTGCATTTGAGACAAAGGGTGACCTCTGTCACCAATCCAAAAAAATCTGAATCAATAAATCTGGGAGGGGGAGACCCTCAGGGTTTGGATCTGGATGGACTTAGATCTCTGGTTCTCCATACTACAGATCTCCTTTGATAATCATTATTTCTGTGACCTTGGGTTGGTTACAACCTCCTGTAGCTTTCCTTATCAATATAAATGAAGGTGGGGCATCTGAAGTCCCTCCTAGCCTGGAAATGAGTGGTTTTAAGTATGGTCCTAAAGTTGTTATTCCAGCTAATATAAACATACATTTGAAGTGCCACATCTCTAGGAGAGGTAATGTATAGATAAAACATGCCATTTCTAAAGTAACTTTTTAGAATTTATCCAGCAAATATTTTAAGTACCCATTTCTGTTGAAGGGACTGAGATACATAGATACAAAAACAGTCTTTCCCCTTCCCTTCCTACCTCACAGTGTAATAGAGCTAACTCAGAAGGAAATGAAATCTTCAAGAGAAGGAACAAATTTCTTCTGCTCTGGTAGTCACAGTGTAAAACACGTTTTAGTCTCAGTTTTGTATTCTCAGTTTCACCTGAATCCCGAGTCCCTTATTGTATTAGTGTGTTGGAGTGGGATGATAGGTCCTAGGCTAGGAATACTCAGTTTTCTTTTTTTTTTTTTTTTTTTTTTAATTTAATAGCCTTTTATTTACAGGATATATACATGGGTAACTTTACAGCATTAACAATTGCCAAACCTCTTGTTCCAATTTTTCACCTCTTACCCCCCACCCCCTCCCCTAGATGGCAGGATGACCAGTAGATGTTAAATATATTAAAATATAAATTAGATACACAATAAGTATACATGACCAAAACGTTATTTTGCTGTACAAAAAGAATCAGACTCTGAAATATTGTACAATTAGCTTGTGAAGGAAATCAAAAATGCAGGTGTGCATAAATATAGGGATTGAGAATTCAATGTAATGGTTTTTAGTCATCTCCCAGAGTTCTTTTTCTGGGCATAGCTGGTTCAGTTCATTACTGCTCCATTGGAAATGATTACCATGTCCTTTTTAAGCTAAGGTCTTTCCACCCATCTCAGTTTGACAGAGGCACACCCATTCAGTGATTAAGGCTAGATTGCAATTGAGACAAAGGGTGACCTCTGTCACCAATCCAAAAAAATCTGAATCAATAAATCTGGGAGGGGGAGACCCTCAGGGTTTGGATTTGGATGGACTTAGATCTCTGGTTCTCCATACTATAGATCTCCTTTGATAATCATTATTTCTGTGACCTTGGGTTGGTTACAACCTCCTGTAGCTTTCCTTATCAATATAAATGAAGGTGGGGCATCTGAAGTCCCTCCTAGCCTGGAAATGAGTGGTTTTAAGTATGGTCCTAAAGTTGTTATTCCAGCTAATATAAACATACATTTGAAGTGCCACATCTCTAGGAGAGATAATGTATAGATAAAACATGTCATTTCTAAAGTAACTTTTTAGAATTTATCCTGCAAATATTTTAAGTACCCATTTCTGTTGAAGGGACTGAGATACATAGATACAAAAACAGTCTTTCCCCTTCCCTTCCTACCTTACAGTGTAATAGAGCTAACTCAGAAGGAAATGAAATCTTCAAGAGAAGGAACAAATTTCTTCTGCTCTGGTAGTCACAGTGTAAAACACGTTTTAGTCTCAGTTTTGTATTCTCAGTTTCACTTGAATCCCGAGTCCCTTTATTGTACTAGTGTGTTGGAGTGGGATGATAGGTAAGGCTAGGAATACCCAGTTTTCTATTCCTTTTCTTTATTGGCCTCTCTTCTTCTCTAGCCAGTTATATTTTCAGGAGGCTTTTTGATTGTTGGAGTTGCAAGTGTAATGCCGGAGAAACTGAGGCAAGGTGGAGATTAGAGAGTTTTTAATATTTTAATTAAAAGGGAGAATTGTGCTGGGGACATGCTGTCCCCAGGGCTGATGTCCAAGCATCCAGCAACCAATGTGAGTTCTCAATGACATATATATGCAGATGGCTCCAAGCTACAGGGGTAGACCTAGGCAGAGGCAGAGTCAGAGCTCTGAGAGCAGGAATTGGAGTATCAATCTGGTTCTGACAGGGTGGGGAAGGCATGGGACATTTTGATAAAATGGGATTACAGAATGGGGAGAGGTACCCAACATTCTTATGATGTCTAAGATAGAAGGTCTTTCTCCTTATCTGGATCCTCATGATTAGGTGGGAGGGATGGTATTGTAGAATTGAGCAGAACTATTAGGAATTGAGGCAGAATAATTCAGGGAAACTGAGTCAGGCAATTGGAGAAACTGAGTCAGGACAATAAAAGGAAACTCTGGCACAACACAAAGGATCCTAAAAATACAATTACTTTAGTGTTTTCACTTAATAAATGAGAAAACTGAGGTCCAGAAAGAGGAGGGGAATTGATTAAGGTCATCTTGGTAAAGTGGCAGATCTGAACCATTAATTTTCCAGCTCTTTCCTTTCAGCTTCAAATTTGTCTGATTTTTTTGGTTAGTAGTTACTTTCTTCCTCAGATCTCATCTAACATTTTGTTCTTTAACTCTATAATGCATCTGTCATGTAATTAATTATTTTTGTCTTATTTTTTATTAGACTGAAATTTGAAAGCAGATTATGTTTTTATCTAAACTTTGTGTCCCCTAGCATAATGATCTGCTGATAAGTGATCAAGAATACATATTACATTTAAATTTGAACTATCTTTTTCATGCTGATAATTCTTGAATCTGCATCTCTGTTCTGATCTTAACCACTTTCTCTATCCAGAGTTGGTCATCGCACCCTCTAATATTTCCAGCTGCCCCACAGTTGGAACTCTATTTAACTGTTCCATTGTCATTTCATTCTTAACAAATCCAGACCAGATTCTCCCAATTTCCTTATTTTCCCCAAAGGCAAATGACCTTTTACCTCATTACCTAGACTTGTCATCTCTTTAACTTTCTTCATTCTTATGTCTATTTTTTGAAATTTCCTCAAGATTTATCTCTTCTTTTCTGTCCCATGCCTATTGCAATAACTTCTCTGGCTCTAATCACAAGATTTTAGGATCATAAAGATTTAGAGCTTGAATGAACCTAAAAATCATGTTCAGATCCTTCATTTTACTAATGAGGAAAATGAGCTTCAAAGAGGCAGGGATTGAACCCCTCCTCCTCTGACTCCAAATCACCTTCCAAAACTTAAAACATGTTATTTTTCAACTCAGTTTCTTACATTCTATGGGACAAAGTTCATACTCATCAGCCTGGCATTCGGGACCTCTGTAATTTATACTTTACCTCTCTGTCCCCACAGACGACCTGTCTTTTTACCCTTACTTATTATCTCTCCTTTCTGTACAGTCAGTGTCCTAGGTATACTTGAACTATGCTCCTAATGGGTCATAAAAATGCTTTATTAGTGATATGTCATGCTCTTTCCAATGGAAATTTGTTTCTCCCAGGGATGTGTACAGCTTGAATCTGACAGGTTTTGCATTTTTTTCCCCCTCCTCTCTTACTTTAGCCAATTCTGTTTACTCTGCCTGGAATACCTTTCTCCCAGCCTCTCATTTTTTATCGCCCAGCTAAAGTGCCACTTCTCCCATGAAGCCTTCTTTGAATCCCTCCCATATTCTGAACTGTATGAAGGACTACCACATTTCTACCACGTTCTGATATTTATTTTCTTGTCATCACATCTAATAAATTATAAGCTTCCTGAGAAGAAACTCTATCTTATTACGTGTCTTTAGCTTCTGGCACAAAACCTTATACATAGTAGGTGCTTAATAAATGTTTATTGAAGAATGTATGCAGTATAATTTTAAATTCAGGTAACATTAACATTCTAAAATGCCCTGAACATTCTGGTTAGAGGCTTTGCTGTAATTGGCAAGACAGGAGAATTCTTTTTTTGAAATCCTGTGAAATAGAATTAAATTAAAAAATAACAGTGAATTGTCATCAGGATCTGTGTAGCTGCCAAAAGCTGTTTTTGTGGTTAAGAAATAACTAGGTTACAGTGAGACTGTAGTCATTTGTTATTCTCGTTGTGGCTCTGACTTTCTTACACTCAACTCTGGTTACTAGTTTATATTGCACCAATTTTCTCTTGCTTTTCCACCTGAAACTTCTGAAGAAACTTTTGTCCTTTTGCCTATGCTAAGGATGTTCTGATTAAGAGTTTGATTTCTACTGTGATAATTCATATATTGGCTTTCAACCAACCTTTCATTTCCGTGAAAGTCTTGTAATAATTAATAAGTGATAGAACATTGCTCTTGAACTCTTGAGGTCATTTGGTTACTATTCCTTCTCTTAAAGCCATCTTGGCATCAGATCAGCATAGTACAGTAATAATGGAGTTGAGTACAGTACTGATCAACTTTGGAAGCAGAGAAAAGCAAAGAAATGCTCTTCAGATAGAGAGAAATGTCTTCATTAAGTAGATTCAAAAGAGAATCACAAGGAGTTGAACTTAAACTGTGGATTTTGATTATTAGTATTTTATATATGAAGACTTTGGCGGGGAGTGCCTCTATCTGGGCTACTGAATCATAAATGTGAAGTAGGAAGTGTAAGTCTGACCATGCAGGCTCCATGCCCTTTAATAAATTGGAGTCCTATTGTCTCAAGGATCAAATAGAAAAATCTTCTGTTTGGCTTTCAAAGCCCTTCAGAACTTGGCCAAATGTAAGACATTTCCAGTCTTCTTATATTCCACTCCCTTCCAATCTTTGCAGTCTGGTGCTGATGGCCTCCTTTCCTTACTATTTATTGATTGAATGTTTGATTGATTGTTTCTCCACAGGATACTATATCTCCCAACTTGGGAGTTAGTGAAAATGACTGACATGTTTTTGTTCATCATTTTTACCTCCTTTCTTTTAATTCTTTTAAACCCCAACTAAAATCCCATTTTATACAAGAAGCCTTTCCTAATCCCCCTTAATACCTTTTGAACTTTTATGAATATATCTTGTTTTTATATAGTTGCCTGCATATTTTGTACCCTTTTAGATTAAATTACTGGAGAGAAGAAACTGCCTTTTGACTTTTTTGTATGCTCAACAATATTTAATATAGTTCTTGGCACATAGTTGGTGCTTAATAAATGCTTGTTGACTTAAATGTGATTATAGACTTTTACAGTATTTTCTGGATCAACACAGTCAAGGCTGGATCTTCTCATTTCTTCACTTTTCTTTTGCCAGATATATATAGCACTGGTATACTGGGCAGTAAAAACTTTTCATGCATGAGTTCTTTCAGCTGAGTTCCTGGCAGTCTGTTCCTTGGTTAGGACTTTAAGATCCTAGATGCCCTCATTAAATAGCAAAAATGAGTGAGAAGCACTGCTGTGTACCCACATGTCCCATATGATCATTTTGGCCAGGTGGGGCTTTGGCCCTATGGCAGCCTCATTCCAAGACTGCCTGAGCCTCAGCAGAAAAAGTAGGACACAGGATTAGGCATCTATGTCTCTGACCATGGGATGGATTGGACTTAGAGCAGGGATCAAAAATAAGCGTGTCCATCTATGTTTATCTTGATTGATATGAATGTAAAAATGATGGGAGTCCTGTTAGTTAGGGGACTCCTACTGAGAGAAGGATTAAAGGGAATTGAATTGGCAGATACTCAAGTTAAGAGTTGTCAGCATTGGATTTCTGTCAGAAAATGCCCAGTAACATCCAAATGCATTTGTGACCATCATGCTTGTCCCTTCTCACCTTCAGAACTCGAGATGCCAGATTTGGTGGCTTCATAACAACAGAAAGGGGGTGATGTCTAAAGAAGTGTAATGCTGCCGCCAGCCCAGTCTTGGAAAGTTGGAGCTTCACTTTTATGTCTTTCTTAGCCCACCTCCTTGAAAGAAGACATACAGCAACTGCGTCATGTGTCCTCTAGCTTAGAATCAAGCTCAAGTCTGAGGGAGGATGGGCAGTGATGAAAGACGGCCTGGTACATCAGATCAGGGTGTCTGTGCTGTGGGTAGAGGGGCCTGTAAATGGCCACAGCATAGTGTGAGTAGCTTCTCTCTTTCTCCCCCCCAAATGAAGTCTTTGTCATTGGATCGATTTTCACAGAATTCTAGAATCTCAGAAGGGACTTTGGAGAAGATTTTCAGGTTATGTCGTGTCTGTTTTCGAGGAAAGCTTAGGTTTCATACTGCGTTAAGAGAGGTCTAATATCCAGGATGAGAAAGATGAGAGTCCTATTGTACTCCATCCTGGTCAGACATTTGCAATCTTGTGTTCCCTTCTGGGTGCCATATTTTAGGAGGGACAGTGATAAGCTGGAGTGTGTCCAGAAGATGGCAGCCAAACTGATGAAAAGAATTTAATTTATGCCAGATGAGGATTGGTTGAAGGAGCTAGGTATGGCTAGCCTGGAGAAAAGAAGATGTAGGAGAAATGTCAAAGCTGTCTTCAAGTATTTACAAAGAATTCAGGTGAAAGACACATTAAATTTTATTAAATTTGCTCTACTTGGCCTTAGAGGGCAGAATCAGGAGCAAGGAAGAGGATTTCTTATCACTGAAGGTCTTTAAGTGGATGCTGATGGATGGCTGTTTGTCTGGAATATTTTAGAAGGGATTCCTATCCAGGTATCAATTGTTCTTTGAGGTCCCTTCTAGTTCTGAGACTCTGTTATCCAGCCTTTCCCTTATCTGAAACATGAATCATCTTTACCTCACCTTTACCACCTAAAAAACTTTATATCTTCAATAAAAGGGCAGGATTCTTTATATCTGAAAAGGCCTACATGCTGAGGAAAGCTCAATTCAAGTCATAAAATCTAGTGAAGTTAATTTTTAAAACACTTTTATTGAGTTGAAGAGAAAAATCAGTTCAAAATCAATGAAGTTAATAGAACAGCCTCACGATTTTCTCCTTTATAAACTCAACAGGTTTCAAAGAAAAATTCATTAAAAAAAAAAAATCTCTGCTATTTAAAGGTGGTCTTTTAAAAATTGGCCTCTTTCTAAACTCACTGCCTTTTTTTTTTTTTTTTTTTTAAACTTAGGAACGTAAGAGTTCAAAATATTAAGTTAAAAAATTAAACTTATTGATTTTTGAAGGCCCTTGATTGATATATTGTAGACCACACATAGCTTTGGGAATTAAAAAAGTGGAGTTCCTTTAACTAGCTATGTGATTTTGGGCAAGACCTTGTCTTATCTGGTGCCTCTATGATTCTTTTCTAAAATGGCTGCATGAGCTCTGAGAGCCTTTCTACCTTAGTCTTTGGTTCTAATAACTTAGACTTTCCTTCTTGTGCTTCAAGAAGTGTCTGGGAAAACATTACTTCTGTGCACCCATAATGTTGGGGGCCTTGGTACTGTTTTTGTAGAGTATTATGGGCCACTATAAACTTTCTTCACTTGAGTTGATTGCCTTTGCTATTCATTAAGGTGGGTCTAGATTGTTAGGTATAACTTCTCCTGCAATTGTGGTATTAAGACTTACACCCTTAAAACTGCATTTGTGGTTTAGTATATAAGCTCTCTATCTTCTTTTCTAGTTTTCAGAAACTCATCTTTTCTCTCTGATTTTTATGATGAACTTTATTTTTTATAAACCTTTTTATTTTCAAAACATATGCACAGATAATTTGATATTGACCTTTGCATAGCCTTGTTTCACATTTTCTCCTCCTTCCCCCCACCCCCTCCCCTAGATGACAAGCAATCCAGTTTATGTTAAATATGTTAAAATATATATTAAATCCAATATGTATAAACATATTTTTACAATTCTTTTGCTGCACAAGAAAAATCAGATCAAAAAAAGAAAGTAAATGAATAATAAAACAAAAAGCTAGAGAACAACAACAAAAAGAGTGAGAATGTTATGTGATCCACATTCAGTTCCCACACTCCTCTCTTTGGGTGTAGAATTTTTGAACGAATTTGAGCCCAAGTGCTGATATTAGCTATTGTGATTGTGTCTGCTGGCTGGCTGGCTGTTACCACATAGTGAAGTAATGTGTTGTTGTTTTTAAATAAATTCTTTTCCACTTTGTTTCTATCCTTCTATCTGAAGAGATCAATTACCTTGACATATCTTGATCTATATTGCCTGCAGTAATACAAACAAGTCCACATTCCTCAGTGTGAGAGTAGGAGGCCCAGCTCATGATCTCTTTCCACAAGTTTGTGTGGGTAGGCAAGAAACAAAAGACATGAAAATAATACTTTGGTTTTAAAGAATCTAGTTTGCCTAACTCTCTCACCTTCAGGTCCCTGAATTACAGTTGTAAGGAAAGGTTAAGTTTGCAAGAAACACCTGTTTCCCTACAGATTCCCAGTTGGGAGTAATTGGGGAAACAACAGTGAAGAAAGCCTGGAGCTCCAGAGTCAGTAGGCCTGGGTTTCAGTCCCACCTTGATGGTTCCTAGCCATGTTCCTTGTCACATGACCTCCCTCAGTTTCCTTTTCTGTAAATCAAGGACCTTGGATCAAAGAATGCTTCAGTACTCTTATGGGCCAGTTGTTAGAGCTCTTGGTGTAATGAGGGGAGCAGAAAAAAGGATTATTTTCTGTTCCATTGAGGATTATACACAAATTTTGTATTGACAAATATTTGGGTTCTTCTAGGTAAAAAGAAATTGTGGTCAACAGATTGAAGCCTTGAGGACATGTTCTGAATGGGAGTGGGGTCATTCTCAGGGAAGACTTCTTTAGGATGTGATGTGAACATGGTCTTAGCTAGCCTCCCTGATTCTTGTTTGTTCACTCTCTTCTCTCTCTCTCTCTCTCTCTCTCTCTCTCTTCTACTTTCTGGACTCTACAATCCAGCCAAATTGGCCTTTTTGTTTGTCTGTTTCCTGTCTCTGTGCCTTTATACGAGCCTGGATTACACTTTCTCCTTGGATTTCTTCTAAATTTAGCTCATGAGCTGTCTCCACATGGCCCCACATGGGCCATTTTTCATCCTCTCAGGTCCTAGCCCTACCCCCTCCATTTCCTGGCATTTATTTTGTATATACTTATCTATGTCTATATTGTTCCCCCCCCCCTTTTTTTTTTTTTTTGCTGGGGCAATGGAGGTTAAGTGACTTGCCAAGGGTCACACTATTAGGAAGTGTGAAATGTCTGAGGTCAGATTTGAACTCAGGTTTTCCTGACTTCAGGACTGGTGCTCTATCTACTGAGCCACCTAGCTGCCCCAAGGAGGTCATATTCTTAAGGGATAGGACTGGGTTTTTTTTTTTTTTTTTTTTTTGGTTGTTATTTTTGTTTTTTGTTTTTTGTCTTTATATCTTCAGTTCTTGGGGTAGTGACTTGGACCTGGTAGACACTTAATGTCTGTTGATGAAAAGACCCTACTCTGATTTTCTAAAATGCTGCCTTGACCCTATCCTCTGCCATTCAGGAACATTCACTGGGCCTAGCATGTCAAATTTAAACTCACTGCTTGACTTTTCAGCTCCTTTACAATGTAGATCCACCTTCTCTATAGAATCTTATGGATGTATGGGGAGTCTGGGGATGGGGTGTGTGGAGGGAAGTGCTAATGTCTCTGTTCCAATTACCAGGCAAGTCAAACCACCATCACCACCACCACCATTTTGACTGCCATTTCTCCCCAATCCCTGATGAGAACATTCCTGCAGCGGGTCTCAGGAGCCATGAAAATACTAGTATCCTCCAAGCTGCCAGACCTGCTTCCAGTCCCCAAGCCATCACTAAGGGGAGAAATCATTGCTGAGGAGGAGCTCCCCTTCCTCACTGTCACTGGCAATAACTATTTACCACTTGCCATAAAGAGGCAGATGACACAAATGCCCTGGGAGTGACAGCACTCCTAGACCACTAGTCCTGCTTCCCACCCAGCCCCTATAGTGACTGTGCTGGGAACACCAGTGGAGAAGGTGCCAGCTGTCCCCCACTGGCTGCCACATATAAGGCAGGCAAGTCAGCTTAGCTATGTACTACTATTACCACCTAGACCATCATCTTTCCTCAGGATCTGATGGAGATAGTGTAGGATCCTGTATCCAAACCCTTGGGAATAGCAATACTACTTTTTTTTTTTTTTTTTTTTAAACTAAAGTTTTATTAAAAGAACATTTTCTTAAAATATCTTTCATGGTCCTTTTAAAAAATACATTTCATGTTATGCTTTACAATATTACTGTCTTCAAGTAGAAACTGTGAAATATACCTTTATAGATTTATTCTATTGCAAATAGTGATACTTCAAGCCCAGTGCCATTAGCCATTCTTTGTCCTAGAAAGCAACTCCTGAGGAGAGATAGCCTGGCAACTGCTACTCCAGATGCTGTAGCCACCTCTACCAAAGATCCACAGAAAAAACTTTGACACTGTCAGATGGCTTAATATCAGAAGCTGGTGTTATTTTGTCGATGGAAATGACATTTAAAAAGAGGCATTGCCATTTGCTTTGCTGTTGCATCTTAAGGATTGTGGGGCCTTTTCAACTGACTTGCAGCTAAAACCCTTCCATCTGTTATCTTCCATATTAGAATGTGAGCTTCTTGAGAGAAGGAAGTGTCTGTATCCTCAGTTTCTTAAAGCACACAGTGTTTCACACAAAGTAAGCACTTAATAAATGTTTTATTCACTCATTGCTTACTGTCCATTCTAGATGAGTAGATCTCACTCTTCCATGAATTATCTGTGTTCATTCCCACTTCTGAATCATCACTTAAGATAGCTTTTGTTAGGATATCTACCTTCTTCCCTTTCTAAATTTTAACTATCTTCCAAAGTCCATCTCCAAGGATTACCATATCCCCAGACCACTTGTCCTGTTTCTAGACCAGCCCCAACAACTACTGGATTGAGAAGAATTGATGGAGAAGGGGCCAGCAGTCCCCCCCAACTGCCACACATGGCAGATAAAGCAGCGTGGATGAAGCTACAAGAGACTGGTATCCAGCGGGAGAGAGGGAGTCACGTGTGTCAGGTCAAGATACTACTACTAGCACCTTGGGCTCCCTCTCAACAAGTTCCTCCCTCCATTCTCTGAACAACTATAACCATTCACACTGCTTGTGTGATTGGGAAGGATTCACTGTCCTTCCCAGTAAGATGAAGGACCATTGGACTTTAAACCATGGTCTACTTGACCCTTGCAAGCTCCCCTAACATTCTTTGCCATCTATCCTACTTTGCCACCCTTAATACTACCAGGCCTTTCTGTCTCCCTTGAAACTGAACTTTTTTCTATGTGTTGTGTCTTCCAATTAAAATGTAAGCTCTGTGAGAGCAGAGACTAACTCAGTTTTCCATCTGTCTCCAGAACTTGGCTAAGTGTTTGGCACTAAATTTAGTACTTGATAAAAGCTTTTTTTATTCATTCAGTCATTTCCCAAATGCAGTCTAACCAATTCTGGGCCCAGATCATTGTTTCCTTGCAGCGTCTGCAATATATTTCATAAGATAAATATACTGAGGGACTAACTGCTAGACCATCTGTCCAACTGTGTGCTATAAACTGGATGAAATGTGTTCTACAGACATTTAGTTTTCTCTGTATTGATTTCTAGGTAGTGTAATAGGTGCTCAGTACATACTAATGGTATCTTTAGGTTTTAGGTTAGAGAGAGTATGTGGTATCTTATAATAATTAGACAGTATTGGTTAAGACCCAGATACCTTCTGCCAATACCTTCTGAGGAAAAGCACCAACGTCTCCCTCTTGCCTTTAAGATAAAATACAAAGTATCCTGTTTGACATTTAAGGATTTAACAATCTGGCTACAAAGCGGCCTACTTTTCCAGGTTTGTTTTTGTATCATATCCTATTTTTTGTTTCTTGCTTACATTCCATTTCTTATAGCCCTTATACTGGCTGACTCTCCCTGGTGCTGCAAATGTACCTCCTTCCCATCTTTGTTCAAGGCTCAGGTTGAGCATTACATCTCTTACTCAAGATCTTTCTTAGTATCTCCAGCTGTTCATATTGCTCACCACATTTAGTTTTTACTTTGTATATATTTGGTATTATATGCCATCCCATCCAATAAGCATTTATTAAGCACATACCGTGTTTCCCCGATAATAAGACACTGTCTATTATTTTTTGGACAGAAAAACACCAGAGGGCTTATTTTAATGAACATTGACAGCACAACCAAGGCCTTTGCTCTCCTGTCAGCAATCCATTCACCAATGAGGATCTCCAAGTCAGGATATAAGGGTTGCCGACCTGATCCAGACCTGCACTTTTTCCCTTTTCCCTCATCCACCTGTTGATTGAGGTTATTATAATCTGCTCTCCATTTTCTGACCATTCGAAGATCCAAAAGTTTTTCTTTACAGAAAACTGCAAGATTCTCACCATGTGACTCCTCTACAATTGCTTTCTTGTATTCAACAGTATAGCTCTTCCTTTTTGTACTCATGTCTGGGGGTCAAAATAGACAGAATAATGAAATTATGACCATCAGTCCTTCTTTTCACTCCATCATGCCCCTCAATAATGTTTTAACCCCATCATGCTCCCTGAGTGCTCCTTCTATCCTCCATGATGCCTCCTGAGTTCTTCTTTTATCCTCCATCATGCCCCCTCACTCCTGCTTACACACCAGGTTTTTATATTGTCCTGCCTTAGCTCTCCTCCCTGGCACTGCTCTCAATGGCGCCAACAAGCAAATCACTGGGGAAGAACAGGATGACTCGCTCACTGCTGCAGCTCTGATTGGATGGATGCAGCTTGGAGCGGGGGCATGCGTTTCACGGGGTGGGGGGGGGTGGGTGGGGGGGACGGTGCATACAGAGGGTACCGTATTGTAGTGTGTAGCGCCTGCGATCACCTTCACTACAGTAGCAATCTCAATAGGGCTTATTTTCGGGGGAGGGATTACTTTAGAGGAATCTTACACAGTAAGAGGAGGGCTTATTTTCGGGAAGGTCTTATTATCGGGGAAACACGGTATAAATATGCTAGATACTCTGCTAAGCATTAGGGATACCATTATTAAGAAAACAGAACCTGCCCTCAATAAAAGGGAAAAAAATAAAAAGGAAAAAAAAAACTTTGTTTCTGCCCTCTGTAAGGGCAGAAGGCTTTGGGAGGAGTTTGGTCTTACCCTCCACACCATCAGGAGAGGAGACAAAGGGAGATTTGAGTTAGTAGCTGGGTGGTGAGGTTAGCAGTAAAGAGCTTGCCCTGGGAGGGACATCTTGTTCCATGGAGTTGAAACTAGGTGGTTAGGGGAGTCATGACACATGAAGTAACTGGGATTAAGTAACTGGGATGGCTTACCTTTTTTTCAGATCTGCATATTGGCTGGGAAAGGAAACCCTGAGAGTACCAGTGGCTCTCTTCTCCTTGAATAGAAAACGTCTATGTGATCGTCTAAGGAAGAACCCAGCTGTGCAGAAATGTTCTTTGGTCCTCCTGCAGGGAGGGGAGGACACGAATAGGTACTGCACGGATACTGGGGTTCTTTTCCGACAGGTGAGTAGGGGAGGTTAGGTCTAATTTGTCTTTTGGGTATTTCTGGGTTGAAAAGGTCATTTATGTCAAAGCCTCAGTATCCTATGCTGCACTCCCGATAACCACATATCTAATGTATGTTTCCAGCATCCAGCTGATTCTGAGTGCATTTATATTACTTATTGAATTGGAGCTCACATTTCAGATGAAAAATCTCACCTTTTTCTATTCTTCTACTCTTGTGAAATAGGTGGTAGTACAAATTGGTGGATTTGAAACTGGTGGAATAACCATACCCTTGTAGTTGGTGTCACATGGAAGAGAGTTACATTTATTCTACTTTACTCTGGATGGCAAAGTAAGAAGGAATTAGGAAGACTCAAATTTAGTTTTGATGTTAAAGGGTTCCAAGCTTTTCCAGAGAGGAACAGGCTACTTTGGAAGACAGTAAGTTCTTCCTTATTAGAGTGCTTCAAGGAAAAGTTTGATGATCCATAAGGGAGTATATTTTAGAGAGAACTCCAAAATTGGATTAAATGGCCTTGAAGTATCTTTCCAACACTGAGACGTTGTATGATAGTATATATACTCAGGTATAGACTAATGTTCTGGGATTCATTATATTGCTTTGCCTTTAGAAAAGGCCATATTTAAACCTGCCTAGGCAGGTGATTTAAATACAAATGTCTTCAAAGCCTTCTTTGATCATCACATATTTGCTATGGGCATGGCTTGTGTGGACCAAACAGCGCCTACGCCAAGGACGGGTCAGATGCTGAGAAAGTTCTTTCTGGGCTTCAGTTTCATCCTTTGTAAAATGAGATATTGCACTAAGGTCTCTAAGGACCTTCCTAGCCCTAACCTTCCAGGGGAAGCCAGCAGCAACTCTTGGCTCCTGGACTCCTTACATTTGCAGTGTGTACTGTCTGCTCTTGGGATTGTTCAGCATGGTCCATTGCTGCAGCTCAGTAAGTATTAGATAATGCTATGAAAAAGAACTCTTTTGGAGAACTAATTGCCAGGTACTTTGGCTTTTGGAGATCTTTTCTGGACTGTCATTCATCCATTTTAATAGCTGTAAGCTTGGGCATTCCATTAAATGATTTTTCTAAGAAAAGATTATTGACTCTTGCACAAATTTTACCTTTCCAATATTTTAGTTTCATTTTCAGCTGAGTATATACTTAGTGATAATGTGCAAAAATTATCTTAAATCAGAAACTCCCCTATTTCTATACATTTAAAAAGTTTATTCCCCTAGCATTTATGGCCAAAAGCTATGAGAGCTCCTATTGCTGGTGATTTTGATGGAGACTGGAGAGAGATGGTAGAAATTTAAGTAGAAAAATTGTTCTGTGAAATAGTTTCATGTATGCAAATCAAAAAAGCACACTAGCAGGAAGCTCCACATTTTGTTGCATCTTCTTTTATAAGCTGAGAATGGATTTGTGTCAATGCAATAGTCTTCAAATATTTGCCACATATTGATAGGTATGGACACGGTGTAAGACTGAAATTAGCTGTTCTTTGGGAGAGATGTTGAGGAATAAGATATACCCCTTGCAGAGCTTAGCAACTTTTTAAACATCTTTTATATTCCTACTGAGTGCAAAACAGTTATGTAATGGATAGAATTCTGGGCCTGGAATCAGAAAGACCTGAGTTCAAATCCAGCATCAAACACTTCCTAGCTGTATGACCCGGGCAAGTCACTTAATCTCTTTGCCTCAGTTTCCTCATCTGCAAAATGGGGACAATAACAGCACTTACCTTCCATGGTTGTCCTGAGGATAAAATGAGGTAATATTTGTACAATGCTTTATAATCCTTAAATTGCTATTTAAATGATAGCTATTATTATTATTATGAAATACAAATTAAAAACAAAATAATTACTTTCAAATTTAAATTTTCTTATTGACTTTTTTTTTTTTTTTTTGTATTACCTTCATTAACAAATATATTCCTTCCTTTCTCCCTATCCAGAGAACCAGCCTTCATGGTAAAGAATAAAAAAGAAAAGGGGGAAAAAAGCAGCTTAGAAAAACTTACCAGCCCATCAGCCAGTAACTGTTAGTACATACCTTGTCCTTCTGCAAAGAGGAAGGAAGCTGCATTTTCTTATCTCTTCACTTGCTTGTTATAATTCTGTAGCATTATTTTGATTTTTGATGCTATTCTTTCCATTTATATTGTTATCCTTATGCATTTTGAATTGTTTTCCAAGCTCTGTTATCTTTGTACCAGCTCCTGTGAAAGATCATTGAACCTCCTTATTTTATAGATGAGGAAAATCAGGATCAGAGAGGTTGAGGCACTTATTCAAAATCATACAGCTAAGTAGTGGCAAGTCCAGTTGAGAAATCTAGATATTATATGGAATATATTTGCTTTGCAAATCTTAAGAGCTTTTATTTAAACATCAACTCTTACTTATTTTTTACTTTCCTAAGGCCTAGAAACACTCAAAAACATTACCATTGCTATTCAATAGGGTATCAGTTTAGATGTTCGAAGGCAGTATGGGATTGATTGCCAAGTGTATAGTATAGACCAGAGGATTTCCAAAGGAAAGAGTCATTCCTTAGGGCTTCATTGGTTAGGAGAAGGCTTCATGGAAAAGGAGTTTGAAGTAGGCCTTGACGGAGAAGTAGGCTTTGGAAAGGGTAACAAGAATAGCCTCATTCTAGACCTGAGGTGCTCACCTCTCTGCGCTCCAGACAGAATGGGGGTGCAGGCCTTTCATTCTGTGCTGGTGCCCTCCAAGCCTCACCTAGTCCCTGGTGTGGGGAAAGTGCTTAATATTTGTTGACTGAATAACTTTAAAATGAGAGCGTGCTTTTAGCTCTTAACAGTCTGCTGAATGTGGAGGGTGTTCAGCCCAACACGAAGAGAGTTTTTGTCACTGTGTGCTTCTGTGCTGGTCTGGGCTGACTCACTCCGTAACTAATATTCTGCCCTCATTCCTTACCCTAGGAATCCTTCTTTCACTGGGCTTTTGGTGTCACGGAGCCAGGCTGCTTTGGAGTCATTGATGTTGACTGTGGAAAATCTATCCTGTTTGTTCCCAGGCTCCCTGAAAGCCATGCCACCTGGATGGGAAAGTAAGATCCTTTAACGTTTATATGTGTGTGTGTGTGTGTGTGTGTGTGTGTGTGTGTGTGTATGTGTAGTTTTGTATTGGGATCAAGCTGGGTGAATCAGTGAAGGTTCATGGAAGATCAGGAGAGCAGGCCATAGATGAAGAAGTTTGCTTTCTTGTTGTTTTATGATTATGTTTGTATACACCAGGAAAACATGAATTTGTAAGGATTAAAATATTTTTATTGATATCTTTTGTTTTTACTTCATTGTCATTTCTAAATATATTCTTTCCCTTTTCTCTACCCAACAAGTCATTCTTGCAACAAAGATTAAAAAAAAGAGAAAAAAAATTCCATATAATCAACCATTATATCAATGGGCAGAAAGTACATTTTTATTTTCTTAATTCTTTTTTGGGGACCAAGATTGGTTGTTATAATTACGTTGTTCAATTTAGGTTTTGTTTTTGTTTTTTTGTTTTTGTTTTTGTTTTTTTGGTGGATCTTTTAGTTTACATTGTTTATTGAGATTTTTTTTTTTGGAATCAATAATTTGTGAAAATTGCCTTTTTTTGAATACCCTTTCATACAAGTATAATAAATGAATGAAAAAAATATTTATCAAGCTCCTGCCATATTCTAAGCATTGTCTTGCGCTCTAGGAATATAAATACAAAAGCAAAGATAGTCCCTAACTTTAAAGGTCTTATTTCTTATAGGCAAAGAACACATATTGGGGAGAGAGATATTTGGGTTTGGGAAGTCACAGGGATAGTGAGTGGAGCCATAGGCAATTGATTGACGTGGTCTTTTTAGTATTAATAGCAGTCCAGTTTCCAGATGTATAAAGCCAGTGGGATGGGAAGATGCAGAGAAAAGGTGGATGTCAGGAGTGGCTCAGGTGGATTACAAAGCATGGCCTGAATTCAGGGAGCCATGAGACACATTCACTAGTTTGGACATTGAGGGCCCCAGAGCTGAAGTTCAAGAACAGAGAAAGTTCAGACCTCAAGGGCAGGGTCTTCTGAGCAGATGAACGGTAAGAACTTGGCTGGGGCAGGATGTGAAGCATGACTGGGACCCATCCATAATGGGCCATTTACTTACTACTCAGAATAGTTTAGTGTTTCAGTCAAGAGACTTGGCTTTGTTCTGGTTGTGTCTTCTTAGCTATTTGTGATATTGAACTAGTCACTTTATATCTCTGATCCTTGGTTTCTTCTGTAAAATGAAGATAAAACTTTATCTATAATATACTTGTACTACCTATCAAAGGATAATTGATTTGGAGCTCGAGGGGTTATTTACAGAAGTTGTTTACTCCCACCCTCTCATTTTACACATGAGGAAACTGAGACCCCAAGAAGTTAGCAGTGACTTTTTGAAAGTCATACAGATAGATAGTAAGGGCCCAAGGCAGGATTCAAACCCAGATCCTCTGATTCCAAATTGAAGGTTTTGTTTCCTGGACCATTGGCCTGGTAGACTATGAAGCTTATATAAGGTAATGTCTGTAAGGTGTTCTATCATAAAGTACAATAGAAATGTAATTTGTTATTGTGAAGATAGGCCAAATCCCCTAGCCCCAGATTGACCTTTCCCCTTGGCCAAGTATTACATTTTAGCTGATAGCCAATATTTCAACTAGAGAATGGGGGCTTATGTCAAAGAGCACCAGATGTCTCCAGCGGGATGCTGCCCTTTGTGGGGGCAAAGCATGGAGGTTAGTGAGCCAATCTGCCTGTAGAACAAAAGCTCAGGTGTTGGAGGAGCCACTGTTTGTTTGGATAAGCAACAGTCTCACTTATTCTGATTGCCCTGTCTTGTGTTAGCATTGGTCATGGGGGTGGCCATCTGAAAAAGAAACCTGTATCAAGTCATTAGAGATCTGAGTTCTAGTCTTTGTTCTGTTACTCTCTAGCCGTAGGACCTTGGCCATGTAACCTCTGTATTCATTAGACATTTATTAAAGCTTCAGCCTGCAGACTGGCCTCCAGACAACCACAGTAATGGAACAGAAGGCTGGAAGCAGCCCCTGGATCACTAAGCCCAGGAATCTAATGCCTGACAGGTGTTCCTGGTCAGTGGGGGAGACATGTTTTTATCTTTTGTCTCCTCAGAGATAAGAGACATACCACAAGATATCTCGGCTTTCTTTAGTAATTCATCATGGATATATCATTCATAAATAAATCTAAACCTTTTGGAATCTATTTATATTTTCAGTTTTTAACACAGGAGTATGATAAAGATTAAGCATGAAAAAGGACTTTGCAGCAGATGAGTGCTATGTATAAACCTGCCTTTCAAATTTACTAGTTATGTGATTTGGGGCAACTCTTTGAACTTCAATTTTTTCATCCATAAAATGGCAATTATAATGTTTTGTATCTACCTTACTTTGCTTGAGACTCAGTACCTACTATATGCCAGTCATTGTCCTACATGCTGGAAATACAAAGTAAAAATTGAGACTGTCCTTGCCTTGGACATTCTTATTGTCTATTGAGAAAAGACATGTTCATATATAGTTAGGTACATGCAAATTAGGTATATAATCATTTCAGAATAACTTTGGGGGAAATGCACTGATAGCTGGGGAAATCTGTAAAGATATCATGTGAGCTGACCCTTGAAGGAAGTAAGGACAGGTGCCAGCCATGCAGGACATCCACTTTAAAAGCTCCAGATGGGAGAGGGAATATCACAAGAAGGCAGTAAGACAACCTGGGTTCCTGTGCCATCTCTAGCACTTAGCAGCCTCTGGTAAGTGTCTTTATCTGCTAGAGCCTCCATCTCCTCATTTGGTAGCAGGAGGGGGTTGGACTCGATGGCCTTTGGGGCTCTTTCATTTCCAGATCTATATTCCTGTGATCATTAGGCCTGTCTGCTCGGGCTCTAGTGTGTATATATTAGAGCCTGAAAAGTAAGCCAGGAAGATCTTGGAATGCCAAACAGGGTAGTTTCTAGTAGATCCTGGAGGCAATGAGGAGCCACTCTAGTTTCTTGAGAAGCAGGATGACATGGAGAAATGTACATTTTTGGTAAATGACTTTGGCAGTTGTGTGGAATATAGATTGGTAGAAGGGGAGACTTGAAGCTAAATGTGAGGTTATTGTAGGAGTCTAGGTGAAAAGGAATGAGGATGTGAACCAATGTTGCTCTTTTTAGTTGAGACAGAGTTGGATTAGAGAAAAGTGGTGATAGAACTGACAAGGTTTGACAACTCATTTGATATAAGGGAATAGGGGATAATAGCATTGGGAACTGGGTGGCTAGAAGGATAATGGGGATGTGTTTGATAGAAATAGGAAAGTTTGGAAGAGGTATAGTTTTGGGGGATGATTAGTTATGGATTTGATTTCTTGACTTTGAGATGCCTATGAGATGTACAGTTTGAAATGTCCTTTAGTTAATGAATGTACCTGGAGCTCAAGGGGATAGCCTGGACTAAGGTGTAGTGATCTGACATTCATCAGTGTCGGTGTGATCACTAACCTTACTGAGAGAGAAGGGGAGAGGGCCCTGGATAGCATTTTGAGGTTATACTCAGAGGGCAGGAAGACCTGGTCAGGTAAGTAGGAAAATGAAGAGAATCCAAGTGCTGGAAATCTAGGTGTCATCCTCAACTTCTTACTGTCTCTCACTCCCCTTATTTCTTTCTTTTTTCTTTTCTTTTTTTTTATTTAATAGCCTTTTATTTACAGGTTATATGCATGGGTAACTTTACAGCATTAACAATTGCCAAACCTCTTGTTCCAATTTTTCACCTCTTACCCCCCCACCCCCGCCCCTAGATGGCAGGATGACCAGTAGATGTTAAATACATTAAAATATAAATTAGATACACAATAAGTATACATGACCAAAACGTTATTTTGCTGTACAAAAAGAATCAGACTCTGAAATATTGTACAATTAGCTTGTGAAGGAAATCAAAAATGCAGGTGGGCATAAATATAGGGATTGGGAATTCAATGTCATGGTTTTTAGTCATCTCCCAGAGTTCTTTCTCTGGGAGTAGCTGGTTCAGTTCATTACTGCTCCATTGGAAATGATTTGGTTGATCTCGTTGCTGAGGATGGCCTGGTCCATCAGAACTGGTCATCATATAGTATTGTTGTTGAAGTATATAATGATCTCCTGGTCCTGCTCATTTCACTCAGCATCAGTTCGTGTAAGTCTCTCCAGGCCTTTCTGAAATCATCCTGTTGGTCATTTCTTACAGAACAGTAATATTCCATAATATTCATATACCACAATTTATTCAGCCATTCTCCAACTGATGGATATCCATTCAGTTTCCAGTTTCTAGCCACTACAAAAAGGGCTGCCACAAACATTCGTGCACATACAGGTCCCTTTCCCTTCTTTATAATCTCTTTGGGATATAAGCCCAGTAGTAACACTGCTGGATCAAAGGGTATGCACAGTGATAACTTTTTGAGCATAGTTCCAAACTACTCTCCAAAATGGTTGGATTCGTTCACAACTCCACCAACAATGCATCAATGTCCCAGTTTTCTCACATCCCCTCCAACAATCATCATTATTTTTTCCTGTCATCTTATCATTCACTCCCCTTATTTCATGCCATCTGCCATCCCATGCCAAAGCCTTTTCAACATCTTTTAAATATTTTCACTTTTGATAGTTGCTGCCATCCTCATACAGGCCATTTTCTACTCATGCTTGGACTATTTCAGTAGCTTGCTGGTGAGTCTGTCTGCCTCAGGTCTCTCTGCACTCCAGTACATCTTCTAGTCAGCCACCAAAGTGATTTTCCTAAAGTGCAGCACTCTCCTACTCTGTAATTTCTGGTGGCTACTTATCACGTCCAGGATCCAATGCACAATCCTCTGTTTGGCATTCCAAACCATTCATAACCTAACCTTGCCGTTCCTCCTCACCTTTCCTCTCTCTTCTTTCCAGTCTTCTTACACCTTACTCCCTGTCACATTTTTTTGTCCCTCCTCCTGGTCACTCTATGAACAAGACACTATTTCCCAACTCCATGAATTTTCTTTGGCTGTTCCCTATTCCTGGAATGTTCTTCCTCATCTCTACCTCCTGGCTTCCTCCAAGTCCTAAGTAAAAGTCCATCTTTTACAGGAAACTTTTGGCAACACCTCCTAAGGCTAGTACCTTCTTTTTATTTCTTCCTATCTATTCTATATATAACTTTTTTGTGCTGATTCGCTGGTAGTCTCTCCATTTGATTGTAAGCTCCCTGAGGGCCAGGATTCTCTTTTGCTTCTTTTTGTATCTCTAAGGCTTAGCTTAGTACCTGCCACTTATTAAACTCTTAATACATGTTTATTAATTGACTGAATGAATAAGAGGAACTGGAGGCAAGAAATGTAGTTTTTTTTTTTCCCCTAGAAGTGTGGCTGAGAAAGGCAGGAGAGATGTAGGACAATAGCTTTAGGGAATGGTCAATCTAGAGGGCATTCAATAGAGCTTGAGAAATGGGCTTGGGGTCAGGAAGACTTAAGTAAATTTCAGTCTCAGACATTAGTTGTGTGACTCTTAACTAAGCAAGTCACTTAAATTTATGTACCTTGGTTTCCTCATCTGTAAAATGAGCTGGAGAAGGAAATGGCAGATGGGTTCACAAAGAGTCAGACATAATTGAAAAATGACTGAACAACAACAAAAAGATTCTGGAGAGTAGATGGGGAAAATTTAGATATATTAATAGATAGATGAAGGGAAGGAAGAAAGAGGGATTGGGGGAAGCTGGAGAGGGTGGGGGGATGAAATTAAGGGTACCCCAAGAAAGGCTTTTTTTGTAGAGGACTACTTTTTTTTCTTTAATTCAACTTAATAAGCATTTATTAAACATCTACTAAGTGAAAGATACCATGCTATGCACTGGAGATTCAAAGACAAAAATATGACAGTTCCTGACTTTAAAGTCATTATATTCTATTGGGAGAAGACATATATATATATAGAAATAAGATATTTTGGGTTTTTTTTCCTCAATAGCATTTTATTTTTCCAATTACATGTACATTACATTACAAGTACATTACAATTACATTTCAAAATTTTTCTCCACCTTATACCCTCCCCCCAAGACAGCAGTCTGATATAGATTATACACGTAAAATCATTTAAAACACATTTCCATATTTGTAATGTTTTGAAAGAAAAGTCAGAATAAAAGGAAAGGAAGGGAAAAGAAGTGAAAATAGTATGTTTTGATCTGTATTCAGTCCCCATAGTTCCCTCTCTGGATGCAGATAGCATTTTCCATTTCAAGTCTGTGGGAATTGTCATGGATTACTGTATTGCTGGGAAGAACTAAATCTATCACTATTGATTATGACATAATCTTGCTAGTGTAACATATTCTTTTGGTTCTACTCACTTCACTAAGGATCAGTTCATGTAAATCGTTCCAGGCTTTTTGAAATGAGCCTGTTTGTCCTTTTTTATAGAACAATAATGTGTGTCTATATATTTGCAGTTTCTTTTTTTAATTAAAGCTTTTTATTTTTAAAACATTCATGAATAATTTTTGATTTTGTGAGATGTGGAAAAGAGGAAAAGAAATTAACTTACAGTGAATTTTGATCTCTCCTGTTTTTCAGTAAAGGTAGGTGAGATTGTTGGCTAAGAGGGTAGGGAAGGAGATGGTCTGGGAGGCTCCATGTGTGTGATTAGGTTTGAAATAGTCACTTTATGGAGTAGGATGGAGAATCAGGTAGGGAATAAAAGGATTGTCTTGCTTCATTGAGGATCCAGTTCAGATGATGTAACAAATTCTTAGTGAACCCAGGCAGCACAATTGCTATTTTGCAGCATATGAGTAGGAGTACAAGGTGACAATAATCCAGGTTCTGGTGTTGGTGAGGCATGAGTAGCAATAGGACAGGGAATAATGGTTTTAGGGCAGTGTCCAGGAGAAGTGGGTCACTCAAGTTTCTTGAGAATAGGAGTGAAAGCCTGGAAGAGCACAGAGGAATGGAGGAATTTGAATTCCCTGTGAGGACAGAGAATCCTTGTTCAAGGGGATTAGGCACAGAGAGAGGGGGATTGACAAGAAGTTGTGATATGTTAAAGGAATTTCCGAGTTCATGTTGGTAGAGGTACCTGCTGTGGTTGGTAACAAACTTAAGGGTGTCTCCATATCTTATAAAGATGCACCTAGCCAAAAATGCAGTGTAAACTCCCAATAGAAGATAGACCTCCTGACCAAAGATTCTGCACAGAACCTTTATAGGCATAGAAGTTTAGATTTTTCATAATAGCTATATATATTCAGCCAAGAAAAATGCTGGATAGACTGGCCAGAGAGTTCAAGATTCCATGGAGTTCTGTGCAGGTCACAAGGGAAATCAGTAGGTTAAATTGACTGAAATAAGATAATGTCTGTAAGATGTTGTGTAGAATTTAAGAATTTGTTATGTTACATCTATTATTATTATTATTATTATTATTATTTTGTTCTCTCAGACCTTAAAGGGAACCCTTCCTCTGACCCTCATCCCTTACCTTTGCAGGTTTGGTAAACACGTTGGTGCTTCCTCTGCCTGCCCCTTGGGATCTTATGAACTTTATTTTTAACCCCGCTTTGTCCTTATCTTTATATATCTTTTGACTGTTCTTGGATGGCTGCCTCTTGGCCTGATTTCATCTGTGATCACTCCTAACTACTCTCCTTGTACCTTTCTCTAGCTCCTCATCTCTCCTTTAAAATGTGGTGGCCCAGGTGATACCTGGGTAGAAAAAACCATGAATTTATACCAAGGAAGACGGACATTTTCTGTTCAATTTTTCTGTACTTGGTAGAACCCCAGACAGATAAGTATAGGAGTGTGTTAACCATTTATAGGGCAATAATTTTTCTTAAGATGGGAGTGACAGTAGGAAATGTCTTGCCTTTTCTTCTTATCCCCTTCCTTGTGATACCTAGTCTCAGTGGAGAGCAAGAAACTAAAATCTCACTCGTCTGTAGTCAAAGCTACATTGTCCCCTTAAAAAGGAGAACCTTGGACAAAAATAACAGTGATGATCATAGCTAGCATTTGTGTAGCGCTTTAAGATATGGGAGAGCTTTTTACAAAACAATTACATGAGTTATGTGAATTATGGTTTTGTGTGAGAATGGGATCTCTCTGCTTTCTCATTGTTAGTACTTAAATTGTTCGTATTACTACTTATCCCTAGTCTCAATCTGTCATTTGCTAGCTCTTGGACCTTGAAAAAGATGCTCAATCTGAATGAGCCTCAGTTTCCTCTTCTGTAAAGTGAATGGGTTTAACTAGATCTTTAAGGGTTCTTCTAGCACTAACTTTCTATTCTATTCTCTGAAATCAGCACCCCAGCTGGGCTATTTATCAGTCAGAAGATTATCCTTAGAAAATTTCATGGATCATATGTTAAGCACTGGAAAAGACCTTCGAGGTTAATTTTTTTTAATCCCCTTGTTTTATAGAGAAGGAAACTGAGCTCCAGAGAGGTTTATCCAGGGTTTCAGAGATCAATTAGAATTTGAATTCAGGTTCTCTAATTCTAATTAGATCCTGTACTTTTTCTACCATATTAAATTTATTCCTTCCCTTTTGACTACAGCTCTCCTTAGAATGTCAAGGAGACCCTCCTTCAAAAGTATGGGGGATTCAGTTTAACAAGTCTTGGCCCTCAGCCTTACAAGGTGCTTCCATTGAGTTCTGAGCATCCCTCAATAGAGGCACTAATCATCAAATACTGAATGGGATGCTTGCTGGCAGCAGATATCAATAATAATCTGCAGATAAGATGTAATTTTAAAATAGGCTCTCATAATTATGGACAATGAAAATAAGACCTGAAAGTGAGTGGTGAATACTCTTCTTAATATGTGAAGTTTTAAAAACCCATTCCAAGTCAAGACTTAGTGTAGCAAACAGGTGAGAGTACACAAAATGAAAAATTCCCGAAGACCTATTCAGGAAGAAAAATAAACCACTGAGCTGATTCCTGTGAGCCCTGTTCTGCCACCTTCATGGTTACCCTGAGTGAAATGCTGCTTAACTCAGGATCAGACTCAGGAAGCATCAAGACTTGTTCAATTTTACTCCAAAGTATCACCTTTCTAGGGGCTGTGATGACTGTCTCCTATCCCTAGAATATAATTTCCTGGGCCTGGCTCAGCTGATAGTGTTAGGGGTGAGGTGACAAGGGACACTGTACAAAGCAAATGCAATTTCGTAGTTCTCTGCTGGTGCTAATTCCAACTTAAAATTGAGTCTTTAAGGAAGGGCTACAATCTGAGGGCTTGTTCAGTATCCCCTGCCAGCCAGCTCATGAAGCAAAACTGTTACCGACTTACAAATCAACTGCTCTCCATCCCTGTGACAGGCGGGGAAGGCACATGACAGGAGAGAAAACAGGTCTAGAACAAAAGGACTTCCTCCTTCCCAAAGGCATACAGAGGAGAGGAGAGAAGAGGTTTGGAAAGCATTGTGTGTGCCCAGTAAGATCATGCTTTTCTAATCGGCTCAGCAGTGAGAGATAATTATCATAAATCAAAGGGGTCCACTCTGTGCCAGATATCTTATAATTTAAAAAACGCAGTAACTCACTAACCAAATTGATAATGAGTACCTCATGGCATTAGGCGGTGAAAGCTGCAATTTTTACATTAGCTTGGAATAATCGTACTCTGGGCAGAAATGACACACAAGAAGGTAGAGAGCATTTAGAGGGATTTTCTGCACACATCAGATGTCTGTGGTTAAACACTGGCTTCAGCATCAGCCCATCTGAGCCATCTGGAGGAAAAAAAATCCTGTGGTGAGGGCAGCATTTGCTGGGAGTCCAAATGTAACTCTGGGCTAGTTGTTTGAACTGGCATTGAGGAGGCTTGGCTGGGGATAGACCAGCTTCATGGGGCTAATGCTTGCATCTGAACAGCACTTTCTGTCTTCCAAAGCCTGATGTCATCTGAATATGACAGACATATTTACATATATCTGAATATGATATCTATGTGAAGTGCATAAGGCATTACCATCTCCATTGTACAATAAGCAGGCTTTGGGTGTCTCTTAGTGCTAGAACACACAGCATGGTACCACTGTCAGAGACTGAGGGTCACATGGTTCCTTATGGAACTTTTATAGATTTTTTTTTATGCCATTTAACTAACATCTTCACAGTAGTGTGAAGGCTATTAACTGTGACCTTCCTGTGGGCAGGAATCATCTTATTTACCTTCGTATATCCTATAGGGCTTCATAAATGTTATGAACATTTTGCCCAAAAATGTTCAGAGAATGGTCAAGGGCCAGATCTTTGCTGGGTCTTGTATAGTGGCTATGATAGTCCCCTCAAAGATAGAAACCTTTTGAATTTGATCTCTTCTGATGGATGCTTCTGCTCCCAGCTTGTTGGAAACATAGTGAATGTTGAGCACCTTTGGTGAGTCATGGAGAAGTATCTGCAAGACTTGCAGAGGAAGAAACTGACCCCTGCTGGAAAGGGAGACCAGAGAAAAATTTTTCCACCTCCATTCTTGATTGATCTCAACAAGGTGCAAGATTGTTCACATGAGTCCTGATGAGAAAATGAATAAATGAATAAATGAAATTTCAGTAAGAACCTTATAGTATTTTAATGGTTTTCCAATGCCTTGTGTTAATCATCTATATGGGAGGGATGCATTTTTCAAAGAAGGGAAGCAAGTGTGGGCTGTCTTCAGGAACAAAGTAAATAGAGAGCTTTCTGGAATAGTTAGGAATGCTCTTCATTGTTCCATGTATCTTTTAAGAAACCACCCTTTCTGCGCTGTTCTGCTCTGGAGCAGAGCCCAAGATGGAATGTGGAGAAAAAGAGTTTTGAAGGGATAGAGGGAGATTCTTTCCAGGTTGTGAAGCTTGAAAGAAGAAGGGTTAAAAATTTCATACAACCTCCCCATTTCTAATGCAGCTAAACCTCCTAATATATCTGAACTCAGAGAAGGAAAAGGACTTATTTTGGCTCTTCCCCCCCCCCCCCCCCCCCTTCCCCAGGTCCAAGAATTGGAAGCTTGGACTTTTTGGCACAACACCATCCCCGTTCAACTGTGCTTTGGTCACTGAGACATTCACCAGAGAAAGACCCTCCTCAGAATTGAGTGAGTGTTTGATAGGCTTTAGGCAAGAGATCAGTTAATTCACAATTAAATGCTTATTCTATTCTAGGTGCTGGGAATACATAGACAAAAATGAAAGAGTCTTTGTCCTCAGTGAGCTTATATTCTATCAATATCAGCAACAGCACAAGCCCTAAAAAAATTTTTTTATGCCTACCTGCCAGAAGATGTTTTCTTTATTACTCTATTACCTCTTGTGATTATTTCTTTCTTAAAATTCACTTTTGCTTCTGATGTTCCCACACATACTAGAAAAAGCCTTTTGGACTTGGGGGCTTGGTCTCCATCTCCATTTTGGTTTGGTGACTCAGGGAGTTTTAATTTGGGAACTGAGTTTTGTGTGTGAGTTTGTCAGTTGGTTCCAGAATGCTCATTTCTCCCTCTTGGCTGGATTAGAGGTCACAACCAGGGCAGAAAGAAGGAGGACTCAAAGCCAGCCCCTGCTAGAGGGGGTCTCTGGGGCTTCTGTGAGCTTCAGATGAAAAAGCGGCAGGAGAGAAGGTGCCTTCCCTCATGGGTTAGCATGGGAGTGAGAACTGAGGGGCTATGCCGGGAACACCCTGACTGTTCATTTCTGAAAAAGGCCCTTGCAGCTGCTCCTGGGGCTCCACCAGCCCCAGCACCTTGTCCAGCTTAGGGATAATTCTGGCTTTCAAAGCCAAGGCTGTTGTTCACAATCAGTCATGAAATGTAGTAGCTTCCAATGGGAACTGGGATTTTCTAGGAGGACTCTCACATCCTCCTCATTCCATTCCCTCATTTCTATCATCCTCACCCATTGTTTTCTTGTGCTTCTTCTTTGTAGGTCCTTGGAGCTGGAGTTCTTATTTTTCCCTAATGACTTTTCTTTCTCTTAAATGCAAGATTAAGGAGAATCAGCCTGTGGCTGTGATTCAAGTTAATAATCTTGAAGGCTGAGGGTAGCTTTCCAGGTTCTTCTGTCTCCTGAAGAATGACATTGCTCAAAGCAGTGCAGCCAGACATCCTGCTCTCTAATTTAGCTCTTCTGCTGAGGCACTGGGACCTTGGTAAACCTTCCAAATCTTAGTTTTCTTTTCTAAAGATAGAGATGAGAGGAACTGGTGTGGTGAACTCTCAAGTGAAATAACTCTCTCTATATTGACACTTTCTCTGTAACTTCTCAGTTTAGAATGCTGTCTGGGGCAATGGGAAGTGTTGTGACTTGCTCAGGGTCACGCTGCTGTGTATGTATCATATTCAGAGGCTCAGAGGCAGATTATCTGTTAATTATGTCATGTCATGCTGCCTCTCTAAAGCTAAGAAGAAAACTTGTTCCCTACCTATCTCAGAAGGTTGCCCCTCTAACAGACACTATATTTTTGCAAAGTATTTTTCCATCTGTTACTTCATTTTACTAAGTAAAATGAAGTAATTATAGTGGAAAAAACATGAATTCCTAGAGAAACATCACTATATGGTCATAAGGAAAATTCTACTACACTCCTATTGGATATCCTCTCTTACCAAACAGCAACCACAACTTCAAGAACTGTCTCTGCTTATAGTAGTGATGATAAAAGCTCACCTCTATAGGATTTTAGACAACTTAAGCACTTTTCTTCCAACAGCCCTGTGAGGTATCGAGTGAAACTATTAAACCCATTTTCCAGGTGAGAGAACTGATGCTTAGCATGTCAACATGACTTATGTCAAGGTGCTATAGTTAATATCAGGCCAGGATATCAGGAACCCCTCCTGGGTTGTTCTCATCATGCTCTTCTCATCATCTTAAACCACATGTCAGCAATGGCACAAATGTAAAAGTTATTTTGCATTTTCTCACTTGATCTTCACGATAATCCTATGAGATAATGTAGCACGTGTATTGTTATTCTCCTTTACAACTAAGGAAATCAGTGAAGTGCCTAGGGTCACAGAACAGCTAGGAAATCACAGAACCTTCTGTTTTCTCTTTCAAAGTGCATTTACACTAAAATTTACTGCCTCTAGAGATGGGTAGTTAAGAAAAAAAAACTTCATACTTGGTTGGCCCTCACCTAGTACCCTTAATCGTTCTCTTTGTCTTCATCTGCTGGTCTCCAGTTCTGAATTGTTTACTTTCCCCTTATAGTGTAGAACTTGCTAAGAGAGCTGATTTTCAGAAAATCAAATGACTGAAGTTTTACAATTTTTTTTTAAATAACTTTTTATTGACAGAACCCATGCCAGGGTAATTTTTTCCAACATTATCCCTTGCACTTAACTTCTGTTCCGATTTTTCCCCTCCCTTCTTCCACCCCCTCCCCCAGACGGCAAGCAGTTAGCAAATGTTTTAACAGAACAGATTGTGGGGGAAGGCAAGGGAAGGCAGTATCATGACAGAGCTAATTTTGGGGGACTAGCCATGTGGGGACTCGTCTTGAGAGTGCACATGATGTAGTTCAGGAAGAACTCCCTGAAACTGTCTTGCTAGTTCCTTTTCCCCAAGGAACAGTTTTCTGAGGAGCCTGGACTCTTTCTGGGTACCCTCTCTCTGGTTTACTCTGTCTGAAAAAGACCCACAGCGGGCATTGCCTCCTGCACATTTCCAGGGTAGAGGAAGAAGTGGGGGACATGTGCAGAGAGAGTTCTCAGCGAATCCCACCAGCTTGCTAGTCATTGTATACAGGTTGATCTTGTTTGGAAATTCAGGGGTGTGATTGGTCACTGAGCAAGCTCTGAGCAGTTGGCCTTTTTGAGACTCCTCTTGAATAATATTAGATGACTTTAGTTCCAGCTGTGGTTAATGGCCTGCACTGTCCTGAAGTAATTAAGCTTTCTCACTTTTACATGCTTTCCCCGTATTTTGGGGCTGATTTGCTTAGTGTGTTAGAACATGGTGCTAATAGAGCTTAGACGCAGTGCCTACCTGGACTAGTTAACATGTCATAGAAGTTCTGTTTCATGGTCTCTGTATCCATAACTCTCTTTTACTGGTCACTTTCTAGATGGTCATTTGGTCCCAAGAGGGACCTCTCTGTTGAGGGTGGGGAAGACATCAAGTCACTATATATCGTATTGAAAATATAGCACATCATTATTGGGAGTCAGGTAATCTGAATAGCCTGGGAGCATTTTCATATATTTTCCTTGACTCCTGTTGCCCATACATAATAAATGTATGAAAGTTCCCTGGATGGCTCCATCAACTGCAGTCCCTCACTCAGTTCTTCCACATCTATATATCCATTGGTCTCTTATATGAACCTATGACCTATACGTGACAGGTTGCATCTCTGTTCCCTTAGTAACCATTTCCTGAAATCCTGAAGTGAATGGCAAAGTTTTTGCCAGAAGGACTAGCTGGCTGTGGTTAATGCAGGGTCTTTAAAATCACCCAATTCGGGGAGTGGGGTAGGGTTTGTTCAGGAAAATCGGTGCCTGGTGTGGCTGTGTACTTTTTGCATATGACTGCATCCAACCACTTTAATAATCAATAAGACACAAAGAGAGTGGCAGATAGGATTACCTTGCTTTTTTCAATCAAAACCCATCAGAGTGAACATTTGACCTTCAGTTGCTCAATTCTTTTTTGAATTCTCTGTCTGATAGCTTCTGAAAATCCATCTGGCACTTAATACAATTCAAAGTCACCCAGAGAAGCAACTTACTTGTATGCAAGCTCTGTCTCCTCCTCTCCCCTTTAACTCAGTTCTCTTGGAAGAAATTTGGAGCCAGGTACCCAATTCTAATCAGCTGGGATCAGAACCCTTTCTCGATTTGTTAACCCCTTTTGGGGCCATTTCATCAAGGGTTCCTATTTCATATGACTTTAAATTCCCCTTTCACATAGGTGCTTTTTTGACATAGAAGTCATTTCTTCTCCCCCCCTCCCCGCCTTTTTTTTTTTTAAAGTGTTGCATGAGTGGCTCCTTTTGTTCATGGAGTTCTGGGCAGGTGGTTGAGGTGAGGGTGTTGAGAGCATTAAAATGTTTCCCTTTGTTTATCAGTCTCCTTTCTGCTTAGTCATTCTTAGTGCATCTCTATCCACAAGCCTTCTCAATTTGCTCAGTGACTCAGGTGTTTGCTTCTTTTATAGACTAATAAAGTTATTTTATATGCATCTATCATTGCCACTGAGGTGGGGAAACACCCTCCAGAGACTTTATTCCTTGTGTAAGGGACAGTTGGTTTAATGTATTTACACATATATTGACTTTAGTTTGTGGATTTTTAATGTGAAGGCATAATAGGAGCTGAGGTGCTGGATTATTATAGAAGGAATACTGGAATTAAATTGCATTCATATTGGCAGCTTGGTATATAGTAGAAAATGTCAGAAAACCTGAGTTGAGATCCTACTTCTGCCATTGCTTTTCCATGTGATCTTGTATAGGTCCCTTAAAATTCTTTGGGTCTCCATTTCTTCAATTGTGGGTGAGGCGATGGGAATAGGTTTCTAAATGCCCTTTTAGCTTTAAACCTAGGAAACTTATCCTGGGCCATTGCAGGCCTTTTGCTCTTAACTGGGAAGAGCAAAAAATGCTGAGGGCTCTGGAGATTTGAGATGGATGACCTAATGACCTTGGGAGGCTCAAAAGCATCTTCTGGGTCCTGGTTATCTCTGAAATCTCATTATAATGGGCTTTGAACATGGCTTTTCTCACCCAAAGTCTTTGTGCTAGGGCCTCTTTCAGAGAGGCTGTCTCCAGCCTATTAAGCAGTGTCTCTTGGATGGGATGCTTGTCTTGAGTCGGAACTCTTTGCTTTTTCTCTGACAAGCTAATAGAATCTCAAAATGGTTGCTCACTTCTATTCAAGGGATATCAGTAATCCTTTCTCGAGGTAAATTGAATGAATGACAGTGGCATTATTTTTAGCTGAAGGCAGACTCTAGCCATTAGAAATTGATGGTGACTACTGTAATTTGGCCTTATTATTTATTCATTAACCATGTGCAGGTGGTCAGACAGCCAGCAAGACCTGCCATTTGAAATTTCATTTTCCAGAGGCCTCAGTGATGCTTGCACTATATGGCATTAATTTAATACCTCCTTTTTATAGGAGATCGATTATCTGATATTTGTGCTCAAGATATGTAGTAGTCAGACTGTGCTGTTAAGTCTTCCCTAGCCGTCAGGAAAGGTCCTGTGCCTGTATAGGGGTGGGCTTGGTGGGGCAGGCAACATATACAAATGCCAGCAATTTGTTATGTTACCCTTTAAGGGAGTAAAGTGCTGTCCATTCTCCCCCTCCTTCCTTTCATCTTATAGCAATAGTACTTTTCCTTTATAAAGAGTCCATTTAATTTTGCTGACATTCCTTTTTAAAAAAAGTTTTTTAATTTTTCAAAATATATGCAAAGATAGATTTTAACATTCACCATTATAAAACCTTGTGTTCCAAATTTTTCTTCCCCCCTCCCTAGACAGCAAGTAATCCAATATAGGTTAAACATGTGCAATTCTTCTAAGCATATTTCCATATTTATCATGCTGCACAAGAAGAATCCCATCAAAAAGGGGGGAAATGAGAAAGAAAAAACAAGCAAACAACAACAAAAACGGTGAAAATACTTTGTTGTGATCCACATTCATTTCTGATAATCCTCTCTGGATTTTGCTGACATTCTTAATCATCTCTCCTCACTTCCTGGTTCTAAATGTTGTTGGATTGAAGTCTTTAGTGATGTGTTGAGCCTTCTATCTTATGTGTCCTGGGGAAAGATCTTGATGTCCTAGTGGCCATCAGGTATCCCTAATGCTTTTGAGAGCACTATCTGGGGTAAATTGGACTGTCCAACTCAAGTTTTTCCACCGAGTCCCTGGTAGTCGTGGCTGTATTATCCTGGCACTCAGAGGCTGTTTACATTCTCTTTTAAAATAAACGAAGCAATGGTCTCACTTATTCAGACTCTTCTGGGACTTATAGCTTTTCCATGATTTCCTCATGTCACCCTTGTGAGCCCTTTTGCTAATGTACAAGTTCTTTACTTTTTTTTCTCTCATTAACACAATAAAGTTATATTTCTGCTGCCTCCACAGAGGAGCCAATGAGGCCCTTTTATAGCTGATTTTATGTTAGATGCCTTGCCTTACTGTATGATAGGGTGACATTTAAATGATTTTTACTATAATTAGCACTAAAAACATGAAAAATAACTACTTTTCAAATTTAATTATTTCTGCCCTTTTTAAAAAGATGAAATTCAAAATGCCAGAAGAAAATCTAGGGGCTCTTCAGATTTTATTTAAAAAATTATTGTTATTTCTGAAAAAAAATCAGGCCTTTGGGCACAAATGCAATTTCTCAAATCTCTGTAACTAAGAGCCCATTTTAATAGAAGTGTGTCATTTAAAGTAATATTGTCTACCAGGGAAAATGAAAAGAAATAATGGATGTTTTACAAGCTAAAGGTAGAAAGTGGCCACTTTAATTCTCTTGGCCATTAGTGGGACCTTGATCCTTCTCAGAAGAACAAATGGAAAGATAGGTTTGAGATTGGCTTCTCTTTTGAATCAGTTGTTCCTATTTTCCTAAATGTTCTCAAGCTAAAACTTACCATTATATAGATGGAAAATGCAATTTGTTCTACCAAAGAGAGTTGTATTGACTTGAGCACTAAAGTTTGGCTATTTGTGGTGCCTGGAATTAATAAGATATTTGAGAAATACCCCAGTGACATCCCTCAGGTTTTCTCTCTTTTATTATGAACACATAGCTTTTATAAGTTGGCTTTTGCAATTTCGATGCTTGTTATTCTTTTCCTCTCCCAAAGTTTCTCTTCTTTTTGGGCTCCTTTTGTTATTGAGTGGTTGTACTTTACTGAAATGTAAAAGCCTACTGGGGTTCCTAGGACTGCATCAGCTCCATCAGAAATCATGAATTTTTAGAGATACTTAGCTATTAAGGGCACTTGTAAAAAAAAAATGGGCACTAGTATTATTTTGTGATTGTTTCATTTGCCTTGGTGTTTTAAAAACTTGATAGTTCAGGCCATCCATTAGTGAGAATCCCTATATTTGTGCATGTTGAATAGAATTCAGGTGATGGCTAAACATTGCTTGGGTACATAATAGGGGAGTTAATACTCATTTTGAAGGCTGGTGTCCTTTGCACTTGGAAACTTTGTTATGTGCTCCCCAATGACATGTGAAGAGGCCATGTGTCATAGTCAGGAAAACAAGAGTTTGAATCCCACCTCTGACAGTAGCTATAATGATTATAAATAAGTGATGATTTTAAGACTTAGTTTTCTCATTTCTAAGTCGTCAGTAAGCATTTATCAGGTGCCTGTTGTGTCAGGCAGTATACTAAGCAACAGGGATACAGATAAAGTTAAAAAAAAAAAAAAAAAAGGAAAAAGTCCCTGTTTTCATGGAATTAACAGTTTAATGGGAGAGATGATATGAAAACAATTATGTGTAAATATTATGTATAAAGAATAAATTGAAAATAATATCAGAGGAAAGGTACCAAGATGAAAAATTCTAGGAAAGACTTAGAAGATAACTTGAAGGAGACTGGAAACCAGGTTGTAAAGATAAAGAGGAAGAGTTCCAGGTATGGAGGACAGCTTGTCAAAATGCCTGGAGTTAAAGAATGGAGCATCTTGTTCTAAGAACAACAAGGAGGCCAATTCTCTGGATTAAAGAGTACTTGGTTGTAAGAAGACTGGAAAGGTAGAAAGAGGCCTGATTGTAAAAGGCTTTAAAAATCTGAAGGAAAAAGAATGGATTGGACTAGATTGCCTCCAAGATTGCTTCTAGCTTTCAATGTTTGATCCTTTGACAGTATCTTAGAGATCTCTAGTTTGTCTTTTCATTCTCCAAAGCCCTGGAAATTCAGATTTTGGTGGGACTTCAGAGATCACATATTCCAGCCTTGTACCCGAATGCTATCCCCTCTACTTACTCCCTAAAAGATGTAGAAACAGAATGCACAGAGATGCAACATGATTTTAGAGGCTTAACAGTCTGAAGCAAATTATGGAATGAATGCTAGTTCTCTTAAATTGTATAGAAAAGAGAACTCTTTGAGAAAACCAGTCTCTTTTTTTGCACCTTAGTTTCTCTATTTAAGAAATGAGAGATTTGTGCGTACCTTTGATCCAGCAATATTTCTACTAGGCTTATATTCCAAAGAGATCATAAAAAAGGGGAAAGGACCCACAAATGTTTGTGGCAGCCCTTTTTGTAGTGGCAAGAAACTGGAAAGTGAGCAGATGCCCATCATTTGGGGAATGGCTGAATAAACTATGGTATATGAATGTTATGGAATATTATTGTTCTGTCAAATGATGAGCAGGCTGATTTCTGAAAAGCCTGGAAAGACTTATATGAACTGATGCTAAGTGAAATGAGCAGAAACAAGAGAATATAGTACCAGGAACAAGATTATGTGATGATCAACTGTGTTAGATTTGGCTCTTTTCAGCAATGAAGTGATTCAAGGCAATTCAATAGACATGGGATGGAAAATGCCACTCACATTCAGAGAGAGAACTTTGGAGACTGAATATGGATCAAAGTATAGTATTTTTACCTTTTTGTTGTTGTTTGTTTGCTTGTTTTTCCCCCCTTTCTCATGGTTTTTCTTCTTTTGATCTGATTTTTCTTGCACAACATGACAAATGTGGAAATATTTTTTTAAAGAATTGCACATATTAACTTATGCCAGATTACTTGTTGTCTTGGGGAGGGAGGGGGTAGATAAAGGAGGGAGAAAGAAAAATTTGGAACACAAAGTTTTTACAAAAATGAATGTAGGAAACTAAATATGTTTGTGTGTGTGTATGTGTGTGTGTGTGTGTGTATATATATATATATATATATATATTTGGGGAATGATTAAAACTAATTATTTTGAAAAAATAAAATTAGAGAAATTTTTAAAAAGTGAAAAAAAAAACTAGATAATCACCAAATTCCTTCCAGCTCTAATAGTTTGTGAGTCTATGAGGGTTTTTTGTATTTTAAAAAAATTGCTTATCTGTTGAGCATAGAAATTTCAGTCATCATCATCTTTTTCAAACAATAGGTAGCATTTATATAACACTTTAAGGTTTACAAGGTTTATTGCAAATATCTCATTTTTTTTCTCACTATTGTAGGAGGTAGGTTCTGTAATTGTTCCTATTTCACAAGTAAGAAAACAAAGGCAGACAGGTTTTTAGTGACTTGGCTAGGGTCACACTTAGTGTCTAGGGCAAGGGTGAGGAAGGAAAAAGAATAAACCTTTATATAGCACATACTTGGGCACTATGCTATATGCTTTACAAATATTATTTCATTTGATAACATAAGATTAGAACTCAGGTCTTGATTACAGGTGCAGTAGTCCAGTACTTTATCCACTCTACCACCAACCTGCCTTCAGAACAATCAATGAAAAAAAAAAAAATTCCATAAGTAGCAGTGGGGTACTTACGGTCATATAGTAATGAACCCTTGGGTTAATGAAATCACAGGTCCCTTGAACTTCTCTGCCTTCAAATTGCATCTGAGGTATTTGTCATTAATTCATGCCCTGTAGCAGCTCATTGCTTTATTAATAGATGTGTCAGATATTTTTTTGCCATTTAACTTTTGAATGCTGTCTTGAACAAAAAAACCCAATGGAACTCAATTGTCTATTAATTAATGACAGAGTACGGGCAAATAGTTTTCTTTAGAAGGAGAGATGGAGGGAGTATAGAGGACATTACTAATGAGTAAATGTGGTGTGTTCCCTGTAGGTAGCATACTTCATATCTCTCTTGTAGGCATAGAAACACTTGTTTACTCTGAGTTGACTCACTTTCACTTTTCTCCTGTTCTCACACTGCCAAGTCTAGTTCCCAGAGAAGGGTCACCCATTCACTGATTCAAATTTCCCCAGGATCCAGGGCTAACTCTATTTAAGGGAAGTACATCATCCTTAGAAGTCTAGTCTTGATTCTCCACTGATGCATTTCTTTCTACAGAACCATCCACTCAAAATAATACTTTTAGATCTTAAACATAACCATTTACTTGGCAAGAAGACAAAAGAAATAGCAGTAATATCACAGGTATTCATATATTAAAGCAGAGACAAATAAAATATATCAAAATCTACACATAAATCAGAGTTACATTCTAAATCCATGGGGAGAGCAATATACTCAGTACCTATAGGGGAAAGTGGTGCACTCTTAACGAAAACTGCCAAATAGATGCGAGTGAGGAAAGCCTATGTGCTTAGAAAAGTCCAAACCTGTAGAATGAAAAACTTTAGTGATTTTCTTTCTCAGGAATTGTCCATAAAAGTTTCTTGATAAACATAAGTTGTATTGCTGCCTTCATTACTGGGTTGATTCATTTTGTTGTTATTGTTCAGTGGTATCTGACTCTTTGTGATCCCATTTGGAGTGTTCTTGACAGAAATAGTGAAGTCTTTGCTATTTCCTTCTCTAGCTTGTTTTACAGATGAGGAAATGGAGGCAAATAGGGTTAAGTGACTTGTCCAAGGTCACTAGTAAATGGCTGAGACTGGATTTGAACTTGGGTCTTCCTGATTCCAGGCCTATGACTGTCCACTTTGCCCCCTCACTGCCCCAGAGTTGATCTATCCTGTGATTAACAAATCTCCTGGACACAATGTCTAATCCAAACTAGTTAATCTGCTTAGTGACTTCTGATTCTCTACTTCCTGTCAGTTCCTCTGCTTAGCTGTACTTACTTATCCCAGGCAACCATGATATTTCTCACTCTCAGCTCTAAGCTTAGCTCGCCTAAGCCAAGCCACCTCTGTCTTTATTTCTGTCGCTACACCGTGCCACCTTAGCTTATGGTTCATGAGCAAATTCTCATCTATCAATAATCAGATCAATTGTATTTTTATCCTGTGGTCCTACACTACTTCTGGTGGCTAGATTGCCTGAGTTCTCTACATTTCCAGTGTCTTTATCATCCTTACATCATTTTTTATATACAAAACTCAGCCATGGTTGTCTCTGTTCTACCTAATTGTGGTTCAGAACTATGGCTTTTACCATGGCTTTCCTAGAACTTTGAGCTAATTTAACTCAGCTACAAACCTTAAGGAGGGAGTATGGAGATATGTTTTCAGTATTATATGATTCCAATGTAAGATAAAATTTTTAAGTGCAAGGGGAAACATTTAATTTGGTAAATTTGGTTACAGATTGGGTGTGGGATCCAGATACTTTCTGCTAACTGTATTCCCATTTGCTTCTTGATTATCTAGCTGGGTGTAAAAACTTTCTTTTTCTAGAATTTAGAAAAGAAATTTCATTTATCTAGATGGGACAGGAATATGATGTCTGGCATGGGATTGAGACAGTGGTTGCCACAGTATGTTGGATTTCCTAGAGGTGAAATGAATTGTGTGGAACTCAACACATCCCTGTAGTAATGCTAACTTAAATACTCAGTGTGTCCTAGTCCCACACTGCAAAGAATAGTGCTGTGTTGTGAGGGGTGGGGTGGGGAGGGAAGTTTAAGAACCACTCATTTAGAGAGATGGAGATTTGATTATCTGATTCCCAGTAGTAGGATTAAGCTTTCTTTTGGGAATGATCCTGATCATTTATATTTTCCTTCTCCTACCCTGCTCAGCAATAAATATTCCTAACTAATTTGAAACTTATGATCTTTGTAGTCTGTAATGTCTATATATAGTCTGAATTAGCAAAGGATTGGAGGGAGACAGCAAACATTGTTAATGTACCTGTTGCTATGAAGTTACATTTCTGCCTCCTGATGGAAGGAATCAGTAAGCCCCCTTTATAACTCATCCTCTGTTAGCTATCTTGTCACATTTATGAGAGTTTACCAAATCTTAGAATAATTACACTAGGAAAGCTGCTCCTTCTTTGTAACTTGAAGAAAGTAACTTTACTACAAATGAAAGTATGTCTGTAGTACTTAAATAAAATGAATAGTAAAATTATTGAAATTACTGAGAGGTTGTACAGGATGGAACTCTTAAGTGGATTTATATTAGTTCATGGATGATGTGGTCTTAAGGCGAAGTTAAGCGTATTTGGGTATAACTTTTTTTTTAAGTTTTACTGATTCCTTTTATTTTTGTATAATATTCCTTTCACCTCTCTTACCTTTTGGTTCTTGTGATAAAGATTTTTAAAAACAATTTATATTTCCAAATTTTGTTCTTTTTCACCTTTCTTCCCCACTCATTGAGAAGGCATTATACATATGATATTATTCATTATACATATGATATATGATAAAGATTTAAAAAGAAAATTAATGACAGTTCAAAAACATCAATCAGTAGATCATATATTTCTCAGCCCTCCAAGAAATTTTTTTCTTAGTCCAGGTTTCATTATTATAGCTATACTGCTTTCAGTTTGGTTTTATTCTTTCCATTTATATTGTGGTAGTCTTGTGTGTTGTGGTTTTCTGACTCGTCTTCTTCACTGTTAGTTCATAGGTTTTTTTTTTTTCCCCTATTCCTAATTGATATTTTTTTACTGTGCCATAATATTCCATTATGTTACTGATAGTCAGCTAGTCTTTAGAATCAGGAGAACTTAAGTTCAAAGCCTACTTCTGATACCTATTGGAAAGTGGCAGTGTTTTCATAATGGATAGAGAGCTGGTCTTGGAATCAAGAGAACTGAAGTTCAAGGCTTGTACCTTTCACTGCTTCAGGCAGCTCTCTAATTCTCTGTGTCCCAGAGCAGTTACCAACTGTCCTTGGAAAAGGGAGTTTGCTTATCAGTAGCTTTGTATACCATTGAAATCATAGATCTAGTACAAAATAAGAAAATCCATGTATCACAATTTTAGCCATTTCCCAATCAATGTTCGTCTATTCCCATTTCTTTGCTAGCATGAAAGTACTGCTAGGAATATAAATGATCTTTTTCTCATGATCTCTTAGGGATATATGCCTAGCAGTGAGACTCTAGGTCAAAGAGTGTGACTATTTTAATAAATTTGATTTTTAGCATAATTCCAAATAACATTCCAAAATAGTTGTATCAATTCACAACTGCCCCATTAATCTATCTTCTCACAACCCCTCCACTGTTGACTATCTCCATTTTGGATGGAAATTCATTGACTGTTTTTATTCTTTGTCTTCTTTGCTGTAATCCTAATCTCCCTCCATCATCACCCCCAATACCCATCCCCTAGTCTTTTTGAACTTTACTGTCAAGATGAGAAATTGTTCAATACCCCTTGCTAATAGTGGAAAACAAAACAATGGGCCCATTGACCTAACATAGTATGGCATTTTTGCTGTTTTTATGATTGTTTCTGATAGATATTATAGATGTTAACACCCAAAGGGATTTGAAGACTATCTGCAATTTTTAGAGATTGGGGGGAGAAGTATGAGGGTGTGTAGGTTGCTAGGGGATAAACTCACCACTTTTATTTTTGATGTGCCATTATATAATGTTGCTCTCTGGGATGCTGTCATTGTATGAGTGCAGTGACCAATTTGAGCAGATAACTTCTCATTTTCAGGAAGGTAAATGTTACTGCTTCACTTTCTTGGTTTGTTTTAGTATTGTAAACAGCAGCAAAGTTGACTTATCCAATAGGCCAGGGATTTTCTAAAGGGGAAAAAAGTGTTTGTGTTGGGAAAAGGTCAGCAATATGCCCTGAGTAGAAATAGTTAGGCTTTTTGTGTGACAGACATAGGAAGATTTTTGTCTTCTCCCAAACTGATTTTTCAAAGTTACTACATCCAGCCATATTTGTTAAATTTAAAAAAAAAAGATTAAATAATGCAGGGATTAATTTTTTTTTTTAAAGATCAACGAAAAATATAGTTTTTCTTAGAGGCTATGTGAAAGAATGGGAGAAAGTTGCCCTCCAGGTCCCAGAGGAAAGTTTTAGTAGAAACTGAAATTGATGACCTTGGAGAACTAATACACTGAGAGGTGAATCAATGTGGATTGAAACAAAAGATAATCAGGGGAATATATTTGTAGTTGCTAGCTGTAGACCACACATGGTCACTAGGGGCAATTTAATGAGGAAATAAAAGCCAAAAAATGTAAATAGTATAAACTAATTGGATTTGTGTATTGGAACTTTTTTCATTTCAAAAGAAAGGAATCTCAGCAAAAAATTCAGTAGTAATTCAGTAGAAGGATTTGTCTTGTCCTTCCCCTTTCCTCCAATTGTAGGTGCAGAATGGACTTTCCTTTTGGCTGCCAGTTTCTTAGTTTATCCAGATTATGCCATTGGACACTCCCTAGGCTCCAGCAGATATTTGTTGACCACTTACTAGAATCCCAGCCCAGTGCTTACCCTAGGAAGTGGGTAAGAAAAATAACAGAACTAAACATTATCAGGGAAAGAATCCTCATGTGTGGTATTTGGACCTTTCCGGGCCAGTTGTGTGAAATGCCTCCTGAGTACTGAGAACAACTAAATATGGTGGGGTTTCAAAAAAGATTCATATTAACCAGTGTAGCCAAGCAAATTCCTGATCAAAGAGAAACTGAGAGAAACTTCCTCTGTCTCTTTTACCTTTTCTCTCCCAATCTAAACTTTGAAGCAGCACTCCACTGTTGATAAAAAATAGAATTTGGAATCATAACACCTTTATTTGACTTCCTTCTTTGCCACTTACTAGCTTTTGGAACTTTGGTAATCGTTGGTAAACCTCTCTGGTCCTCCCATACTCTCTTCTCCACAAATGAGGGGTCCGTATTATCATAGAATCACAGAATTTGAGAATCAGAAGTAATCTCCGCGCCAACACAGACCAGCCCATCTATGAAAAGAATCCCTATTATAACATTTTTGACAAGTGGTTGGTTCTTAGATGATCTCAAATCTCTAATCTCTAAATCCCATGATCCTCTGCTTGTTGTCACTTAGGGGATATAAGGAGGAATCTATGACTCAGTCCTTAGAGCGTTGCCCAGTAGTTTCTGCTTGGTCAAGGCTGGGAGCTGTGGTGAGATTAGTGTTGAGTATGGGACATCCCAAGTTAACAAGTCCTCCCTTAGCAGGAAGGAGGGTCTTATAAAGTAAAAGAAATTCCTGAAGGTGATGGCTGTGATGCTTAGTCCTGTGTGGCTGTGTGGCTATATAACTGGAACTTTATTGAAATCATTCAGGGAGTTAACAAGCATTTACTTAGTGCCTCCTATGTGCCAGACACTGTGCTAGATGCAAAAGTTAAACAGAGAAGGAAACAAGCATAGAGCTAATCAAGAAGTTTGTATTCTATCTGACAAGTACAGATATAAGTACATATAGAATAAATATACATACAGGATAGTTGATGTGGAGAGCACTTTCAATTAGTGGTATGCTTGTAGTTTCTTGTAGAAAGTGAGAGTTGAGCTGTGAAGAGAGATATTTTGTGAGGTAAAGGTGAGGAAATAGCACATTCTAGAAATAAATTTCAGTTCAATAAACATTAAATGCCTACTATGTGGTAAGTATTGGGTATACATATAAGAAAAAGAAAGCTCCTACTCTCAAGGAGCTTACAATTTAATAGTGAAAAATAACACTCAAAAAGAATCTTTAAAAACAGGAGGAAAAGTTTGGTGTGAGCCTTTTTAAGAGGAGATTTGGGGAGGAATTTTTTATCCTATGCTCCTGCCCTCCAATCAAAGAATGAAAGGTTACTAAAGATGCTGGTGAGGAATGAATACCAAAACTGATGCAGTTTCAGAGAGGTATAATTTTCTGGTGATGAGCTTTTCTTGATGATGATAATGATGATGGTGGTGGTGGTGGTGATGGTGGGAATGGTTAGGTGTGAATAGAGTTCAAATAGATTTTACCACAAAACAAAAGAGAGAGGTTTTTTCCTTACCAAAAAGATTACCTTATTATGAAATTTTATAAGCTACATCATATGGGAACATTTTATGCCATAGGATGATTGGTTACAACTGGAAGGGATCTTAAGGTCTAGTCCAACTCCCTTATTTTATAGATGAGGAAATTGAGGGCCAGAGACAATTCATTGTCCACACAGGTAATATGGGTAGAGAGGAGGAATGACCAGTGGAAATAATGGAGACCAGAGATGAAGTGCCATGTGTGAAGAGCAGAGGGAAGATCAGTTTGTTTGAATTGTAGAGTAATGTATTATGAGATTAGAAAGAGTTTGGGGTTAGAAAGATAGGTTGTGGATGTCTTTAAAAGCTATAAAGGAGAGCTTATATTTGATACCCTAGGAAATATGCAGCTTTTGGAGTTTGAATAAGAGAGTAATGTGGTCAAATCTATGCTAAAGGAAAATCTCTTTGGTAGCTGGGTGGTGTATGACCTGGAGAGGGGAAGAGCCTTGAAGAAGAGAGATCAACAGGAGACTGTCACAGTTGAAAAGAGAAACCCCTAGATTAAGTTCTTGTTCTGGTCTCTTAATCTCATGGATTCTATTTCTTCATCTGTAAAATGGGGATGATAATTGCTGCTGTGCTTTTTCCCAGAGATGTTATAAAGATCACACAGGGTCACAGCTGTGACTCTAAAGCATCTTTAATGGGGTGGGGAATGGTTTCGGGTATCTCGTCTTCATAGGATCATAGCTATGGAGCTGGAAGATAGCTTTGAGATTCTTTAGGCCAGCCCCTTTCCTTGATAGGTGACCCTTACTGTTTTATGGATAATTAGGGAGAAGCTTGACTTGGTTAAGACTTGCTGGGGCTCCTCAGACGCATACAGAATGCCCATGTAATAATGTAAATGTAAATAATGATACTGGACAGATATGCTGAGTGGCACCTGAGAGGGGTGGACTGTAAGTATGCTAAATGAGGGGTTGACCTTATTTTTTCTGATGCCTGTAATGGCATATAGCGAATTGTGAGAACTCAATATTAATTGATTACAAGTGAAGCTTGAAATTAAATCTGAAACTTGAAGGAAGAACCCAGGAGACCTGTTGTTCAGCCTTGATATTGATCTACCATGTTTCCTCAAGACAAATTAAAATGTGATTGAGACATACTGGTGGGACGGAAGTATAGGACCTCCAGCTGTTTTTTCTCTTGTTTGCCCAGTGAGACTGGGCTTGCATTGTAAAAAGGGAGTCAGATTCTATAGCAGGCTCTCTTTGGAAATAAACAATGGTTCCTGGAGAGCAGGAGTCAGTTTGGCCCCCTGCAAAGTCAACCTGAATTTTAGTCGTTATTGTAATTCAAGGGTAACCTCCAGGAGATGGTCTGTTTAGAGGAATAGGGTTCATAGTAAATCAAGGGAAACTGGCCTTTTGTCAGGTCCTACAAGTTATGATGTTATGGTGACTAGAGTATCAAACTTGGAGTTAGAAAGACTTGAGGTTCAAATCCCACTTCAGACACTTACTAGTTTGTTACCCAGACATTTATTTAACCTTTTTTTTTCTCAGTTTTCTAATCTCAAAAATAAGGATTTTATGATCATATGATCTTCCCTCTATAGGTACGGATCCTTTTTGTAGATTTTAGCTTCCACCCCATAATATTGTGTGAAGGAAGACTAATAATGAGTTTTAATTATCATTTAGTGCCTTCAGCCACCTGGAAAGGTGTGAATAGATTCGATCCCAAGACAACAGATAGCCTACAGAAGTTTTTCAATTTTCTTTACTAGAAAGGTTGACCCATTATGCAATTTTACAACCTACAGCAAATAGAAACATGTATTATGCTATAGAGTCATAGATTTAGAACTGTAAGAGACCTTTTGATCTAGTCTAACATCCTAATTTTACAGATGAGAAAATTAAGGTCAGATTTGAACATCCCCACTCCATTAGCTCCAAATTGTTTCAACTCTATCATACTGTTTTGACACAATGACTGGAGCAGAAATGGCTCAGAGGAGATTGAATATTATATACAAGGAACTGAGATTCCCTATTTAGCCAAGTAGGTACTTCATTCTTCTCTTTGCCCAGGGAACTCAGAAAAACATATTCAAATTACAGAAGGAAGGGTTCAGATTAGGGCAGGCTCAGAAACAAATGCATCTCTTTTTTTTTTTTTTTTTTTTTTTTTTTTTGAGGGTTTAAAAAATTTTTTTAATTTGTTATTTTATTTTTAACATTCTTTTCTCTTTAAATTTTGAGTTCCAAATTCTTTCCCTCTCTCCCACCTTCTTCCTCACCCACTAGGAAGGCAAGCAATATAATATCAATTATATATGTAAAATCATGCAAAATATATTTCCATATTAATCATATTTCAAAAAAAGTAAGAAAAAGAAAATTATTCTTTACTTTGCACTCAGAGTTCATTAAAACAAATACTTTCTGAAAATAACTAATCCCAAAACAGGCCATTCTTTTCTGTTCTGTTCTCAGATCCTAGTTGCAGATCCTTAGTTTATCTCTATGTAGGTTCCTTAGCCAATGTCCTGGACTGAGCCTAGCCACATTAACACTGAGATACTCACCTGAAGGAAAATGGATCCTTGAGCAGAATAGACATTCAACACAGGGAATTTTTGCTAGGTCTGAATGAATTCCTTATATGTGCTGTGCTAAGTGCTTGGGATACAAACATAAACAAGAAATGTGGTCCCTGCCTTCCAAAAGTTTAAATTCTTTTTTCTTTTTTTATTATTATATCTTTTTATTTATAAAACATATGCATGGGTAATTTTTTCAATATTAACCCTTGCAAAACCACCTGTTCCAAAATTTCCCTTCCTTCCCACCCCCTCCCCTAGATGGTAGGTAGTCCAATACATGTTAATATGTTAAATCCAACGTATGTATACATATTTATACAGTTATCTTGCTGCGTAAGAAAAATTGGATCTAGGGGAAAAAAACCCCTGAGGAAGAAAACAAAAATGCAAGCAAACTGGTAATCATTCCATTGTTGAAGAGAGCCATGCCCATCAGAATCGATCTACATTGTATAGTCTTGTTGTTGCTGTGTATGATCTGCTCATTTCACTCAGCATCAGTTCGTGTAAGTCTCTTCAGGCCTCTCTGAAATCATCCTGCTGGTCATTTCTTATAAAACAATAATATTCCATAATATTCATATACCACAATTTATTCAGCCATTTTCCAATTCATGGGCATCTACTCAGTTTCCAGTTTCTGGCCACTACAAACAGAGCTGCCACAAACATTCGTGCACATACAGGTCCCTTTCCCTCCTTTAAGATCTCTTTGGGATATAATCCCAGTAGTAATACTGTTGGGTCAAAGGGTATGCACAGTTTGATAATTTTTGAGCATAGTTGCAAGTTGAGAAGCTTAAGTTCTAATGTGAGAAAATAGCACTTATCAGGGAGCTGAGGGGTAGGATGGTATATCTATGGTGGTGTGGTTCGGAAATGTCTGGAAAGTGGCTTGGCAGCTTAGTTCTGGGTCAGATGAGTCAAAAGTTTACCTCCTGGAATTCAGGAACATTTTCTCCTCTGTCAAGTATTTTGGTGCCTATTATGTGCCAGGTTCTGTGCTAAGTCTCTGGGAATGTAAAGACAGACAAATTCAATCCCTACTCCCAATGAGCTCAATCTAATGGGGTAGACATGAGAACAAATACACACAAACAAGATATGTACAGGACCAATTGGAGGTGATCAACAGAGCACTAGCATTAAGGGGGACTGAGAAAAACCTTGTAAAAGGTAGGAGTTTAGCTGGGAGTTGAAGGAAGCCAGAAAAGTCAGGAGATGGAGATGAGGTAGGAGAGCATACTAAGTGTGGGGAAAAACAATTACAATACCTGGAGTCATGATATGAATTGCTTGATTTGAGAAACAATAAGCACCATATTGTTTTCAAATTTTGGGGGTATACTTTGCCTCCTTTTCACAGTGAAACTTCATTCATACACTTCTTGTTGTTTATTGAATATTTCACATTGAGGATATCTCTTAGGCATCTCAGACTCAATTTGTCTAAAACTGAAGTTTATCTTTTCCTCTAAATTTATTACTCTACCTGCTTCTGAACTTCCCTATTTCTGTCTAGGATTCCTGAATCCAGTTACATAGTTTCATGACCTCAAAAATTATTCCAGGTGATGTAATGGATAGAGTACTGTGCCTAAAATAAGGGAAACCTGAGTTAAATGTGGCCTTAGACAGTTATTAGCTGTGTGACTGGGAAAGAGTTAATCATTTAAATCTGAGCTGTTAAATCCTTTGCACTGTGTCCTGTTGCAAATTATACCTGGCTAATTCTCAGTTCTGGATTACTTTTGCTCTTTGCTTACTTGGACAGTGATGATAAGAAGTCACACAATCCTGCTGACTAACCTACTACAAATCTGTAATCTAACTTCAACTCGGTCATCATTGCAGCAAGACAGTCTTTTTATTCCTTCCAAATCTATTCTTTATTGAACTCCCTTTAAAGGTTACTCTAAACTTTTTTCTCTTCCTATTTATAGTATTCCTCTGCTCATCCTCAAAGCTGAGAGAATTCTGTCATTCTTTATTGAGAAAACATAGGCTATTACTAGGACCTCTCTTTTCTTTTTTCTATATTTCACAATTCCTTGTCATCATCTCTCTCCTTGACTTTAATTCTCCGATGAAGAGGTAGCTCCTTTCCTGGCCAAGCTGAACCCCTAAAATCTAGCTTTGTTCCCACCCCTTTCCATCTCATCCAGTAGATTGGTTCATGTATGTTCCCCCTTCTCTCATTCTAAATCATTTCCTATCTAGTAGCTCATCCCCTTCTACCTGCAAACATTCCCATGTAAACATCTCCTGTGCTTAATCTCTCATTTGATTTTACCATCCCCTCAAGCTATCATCCTCTTTCTCTCTTTCCTTTCACAGTCAAATTCCTAGGAAAAGCTGTTGCTGTTATTGCTTCGAATTTCTCCCCTTTTATTTCTCAACACTTTGTAGTCTGTAACCAGTTGAAGCTACTCTTGTCATGTTACAAATTATTGCTTACTTACCAAAACTGAGTGTCTTTCATAAGCTCTTTTTTTTCTTGACCTCTTTTCATTGAACATTTAATGATGATGATGGTGATGATAGATAGCATTTATAGAATAGCATTTTGTTCAATTATTTTTCAGTCATGTCTGACTCTTTGTAACCCTGTTTGGGATTTTCTTGACAAAGAGCTGATTTGCCATTTTCTTCACCAGCTTATTTTACAGATGAGGCAAACAAGGTCATATGACTAGTAAGTGTCTGAGGCCCAATTTGACCTCAGGAATTTGAGTCTTGCTAACTTCAGTCCAGCACTCTGTCCATTGTATTACCGTGCTTTCCAAAGCACCTTTAATATGTTAACTCATTTGATCCTCACAATAGCTTTGGGAGTTAGGTGCTATTATTATCCCTATTTATAAGTGCAGAGCCTGAGACACATATCTGGTAAGTGTTTGAGACAGTGAAGAGTAACTAGAAGAATGAAGTCAGGCTCTATGCCTGACATGTGGACTTCATTCTTCTAGTTACTCTTTCCTTTTTGGGATTTTGTGAGACGGTTCCATCTTGGTTTATATTCTATCAGTTAGACTGATCTTTCTCAATCTCTCTTGTTGGCTATCATATATTTCCTATCTAGCAACTATAGGTTTACCCCTAAGTTCCATCCTGCCTCTTTTTCCCTTTCTTTCATAGTGACTTCTTCATCTTTTATTGATTTAGATATCATCTCTCTTTTTTTAATTATAGCTTTTTACTTACAAGCTATATGCATAGGTTAGGTATCATCTCTATGAAGATGTTGGTGAGATCCTATTCTGCTTCTTTTTATTCTGTCTGGTCTCTGCCTAGGACTAGATGTTCCCTTAGGCATTTTACATTTAATATGCCCAGCACAGATTCATCACCTCTCCTTGAAAATACTTCACTTTTTGTGGAGGGCACTAGCCTTCCAGTCACCAAGATGCACAATTTCAGTATCATTTGCAATTGAGAAATAAAAGGGGAGAAATTCGAAGCAATAACAGCAATAGCTTTTCCTAGGAATTTGACTGTGAAAGGAAAGAGAGAAAAAGAGGATGATAGCTTGAGGGGATGGTAAAATCAAATGAGAGATTAAGCACTGGAGATGTTTACTTGGGAATGTTTGCAGGCAGAAGGGAATGAGCTGCTAGATAGGAAATGATTTAGAATGAGAGAAGAGGGAACATACACGAACCATTCTACTGGAAGAGATGGAAAGGGGTGGGAACAAAGCTAGATTTAAAGGGTTCGCTTTGGCCAGCCTCTTCGTTCCCAATTTGTGTTTGGTTGTCATGTTACGTAGATTCTACATCCATAGGTTTCAACATCTGTCTCCATTTCTCCAAGGAAGCAGCCCAGTGGCTAAATAAATAGAGCTCTGGGCTTAGAGTCTGGAGGATCTGAGTTCCAATCCGTCCTTAGACACTTACTACCTTTATTAGCTGTGTACACTGGGCAAGTCCCTTAACCTCTATGAGCCTCAATTTTCTTATCTGTTAAACGGGGGTTATAATAATAGCATCTACCTCCCAATTTTGTTGGGAAGATCAAATGAGACAATATTTGTCAAGCACTTAGCTTAGTGCCTGGCATATTGTAAGCACTATATAAATGTTAGCTATTATCATTATTACTTTTTATTCATAAAGCCAAGATTTTAACCAGGTCTTGGCTTAAAAGCCAAGGCCTTTCTCACTTCCTGCTTAAACTAATCTCCTGATTGGTCTTCTTGCCTCAAGTTTCCCCCTTCCCACATCTATCTTCCACACAATTGCTGAAGTTGTTATACCTAAGACACAGATCCTTTCTTGCTCAGGGACTGAGGAAACTACTTTTCCAGACTTTATATGAACAATCCTTATTTTTGTATTCTACATTTCAGCCAAACTGTTGTTCCCATTGCATCTTTTCCTTTCATGCCCTGGTACAGACTGACTTTTTCAGCACCTGATGTGTATTCTATCTTTAGTTCCACCTTTAGAATCTTTAGTTTCCCTTGGTGTTCAGATAGAATGAGAACTCCATTGGGGTAAGGAATCCTTTCCCTTTTTTTTTTTTTTTTTTTCCTACAGTGTGGCACATAGATGGTATTTAATAAATGCTTTTTGGTTAATTAATTGGTATTCTGGGGATGCATGCTTTCCTGAGTACTGTTTTTTTTTTTTCATTGACATTAATTAGATATAGCCCATGCTGTGACACTAACCAATCACTTCTATTGTATCTTTTTAAAGGATTCACTCTCGTGAGCACTTCAAGGAGAAGTACGCTGTGGATGATGTGCAGTATTCAGATGACGTGAGTGTCTTTTTGTTGTTTTAACTAATAGTTGTTGACTGTAATTCATCCAAAGAGTAATTTTACCTAATTTATGCTAATTCCCTAATTTTCACACTCTTCTGTACAACAGAAACTGGGTTTTTGGTTCTGGTTGCTCTTCTTTTCTCTCTAGATATTCTCCCACTGGTTTCCTGTCATCTCTAAACAGACCTAGCTCCAGTCCTATATTTCTAACTCCCTGATGGTTAACTCCACCTTGAACAGGCATCTTCAACTCAGCATGTCGAAAATTGGAATTTACTTTTCTCTCCCATCACCTTCCTTTCACTCTCTTAATTCTGTCCGTGACATCACCATTCTTCCAGTCCCCTGGGTCTGCATTGTAGAGTCACCCTCTACTATTTGCCTTTTCCTTTCCCCCTCAGCCCCTATATCCAGCCAGGTTCCAAGTGTTATTGTCATTGTATACAAGATACAGCATATCTTGCATATATCTCTTTCTCTCTGCTCACACAATTACCACCCCAGTTTAGGCCTTTATCACCACTTTCATGGACTAGAATGTTAGCCACTTAATTGGGATCTCTGCCTGTGATCTGTCTCCTTCACAGAGCTGCTTTTTGAAACCCAGATCTGACGCTATCCTATTAATATTTCCCTTAGTGTAAATTTTTGGACCTTGTTCTACACTAGAAATATTTTTCTTTATTTCTCTTTTTATCCTCTGTATGCCTCCTCAGTGTTCTATGCTTTCTTATAGAAGAATTTCTTATATAAGTTGTGGTGGTGCTTCTACAATTTACAGCTCAGACAACAATCAGTTTATACTTTATGAAATTGAAGTTAGAAATTTTGGAATCAGAGTCCTTTTGGAAGGATCTTTGTGAGTTAAGAGAACCCTTACTCCTTCCCTCTGTCTCTCTGCCATCTTCTTCACCTGCCTGAAGTTTAGTATCTACTGACTCTGGATCTCTGCTCATGATATGTGAGGGAGTAGAAATTCAAATGCATTACATATCTTAAAAGACATCAATGATTTCAGTAGAGTCAGAGGATCTGAGTTAAAATGAATGAATTTTTGTTTTTGTCTCATGGTTCACTGGATTGGTCATTGTTGCAGGAGGGGGGAATTCCTGGGTTAAAGTCTGGCCTTACAGCATAGCTCTGTCTGATGCCCTATTCTGACTCTGCAGGCCAGGCAGAGTGGCACACACTTTTAACCCCAGCTCTTGACAAGGCTGAGACCAGTGAATCTCTTGCTCTGAAGGAGGGTCACTGTCTAAATCGGAAAGGTCAAAGCTCCCATGCTGATATCTAGCCCGTGAGTAAACTTTCCATCTCTAGCCTGGGTGAAATCAGGAGACTGGCCCTTTAAAAAAGAAAGAAAGAAAAAGATTCCACCCAAAACTGTAAATAAGATTCTAATTAATGAATATGCTAATTGTTCTTCAGTATTGGTCATTAACTAGTGACAGAGATTTAGGGTACAAAATAGATGATTTTTGCCTTTTAGACCTAATTCTATCAGGTACATCCTTAGATATAGGTAAATGAAGCTTTAAACATGTCCAAGTATTTCAGGCCCTGAGGGCACCATTTAGTGAACAGTAGGAAGTAATTTAGAGTTAATACACTTACCAGAATACTTCACATGCAGAGAGCAGCTGATTCAGCTAGCAGAATGGGGCACATTAGAATTGTGTGTTTTCATTCCTGAGTAGATCTGATCCCTTCTATATCTGAAGAGTCAAAAGAAGTTTGTGTTCAGGGCACACATACACTCTGACCATAATAATTTCCATGAGGCTCATCAGTGGAGAGACTGCTTGATGGAGAACCTTGGGGACTTTATGACCTCACCATAGACAGTCATGGATGCTACTCTCTTCTTTTCCCTAAGTTGGCTGATTCCTCACAAATAAAACTCCAGCTTCATCCTCTTAACTTAGCCCAAATAGAAACATTTACAGAAATAGCGAACAACTGCAATTGCACAGCCACGGTTTCCCTTCCAAACTCTCCCATGAACAGATGTTCTCCGTGGGCTTGTGCACCTGGCCATCTTTAGAAAAGTAAGGAATTCAAAAGCATCTTCTGCCAAGAGCTGGGGCTGACTCCTCTGTGTAACTGCTTGGGTAACAGAGTCTGACTTTCTCCACACCCAGTCTCCCCTGTAGAACAAATCTCTCTCTTTGCTTGGCCTGGAGAGCATTTTCTTTCCAAGAAAGAGTTTTGAGGGCTTTCTTGATGTAGGGTTAAGGAAGATATGGTGGGATAGCCTTTTCTGTGCTTCTTGGAGATGATTTAGGGTGGGATGTTGTGGGGAATGAAGCTTTCATTTGGGGCTGGCATCTGGGTGGCTCTGGAAAAGCAAACCAGGTGCAATTAACTTCACCATCTATTTCATGCTCATTACTGCCTTGGTTTCTTTGTTTATATTATTTCTCCTTGCATTGAAAGACCTCCTTCCTTTTCAGTGTCCCTTTAAATCCTGGAACACTTGGTTAGAATTTCTCTCTTCCTGAAGCCTTCTCTTACTGACTTGGATCAAAATACTCTTGGAATCAGAAACAGCTAGACTTGAATCTTGTCTCAGTCAATGACTAGCTGTATGATCCTGGACAAGTCACTTAGCCTATCTCTGCTTTAGTTTCCTCATTGGTAAAATGAAAACAATAATAGCAACTATCTGTTAGAGTGACCAAGTGAGATAATATATGTAAAGTACTTTGTAAACATTAAGGTGCTATATAAATGTTAGCATTATGATTATTATGATTAAAATATGTCTTTTCTCATCCTTTTGGAATACAGTCTCATTTAGTTTAGCACATGATGTACCTTGCCTAGTAGTATTTTTTGGCTATTTTTATCTTCTTATTTTCCCAAAATATTATATCTTCTTTCCCAGGTCTCCCATAGTGCCCAGCTCTGAATAAATCCTGCTTTTCCTATATCTTTAGGCGCCATGCTCTTTGTGATATCTAATAATGATTAGGAATTGTATTAATATGGATATGACCTGTCATTTTAACATCCTTGATTGGAACATCTAAAATAATTTCAAAAATTATTTGCATGCATGAAACAAGGTGTCTTGCCAGTTATCTACAGTCTCTTTAAGCATCCAAGGCAGTGAGGAACCCACTGAGTTTGAATTGTGACTTGTTGCTGCTCCAATGCTAGTCACATGGACACTCTTTTCACATTTTGTTTCTGCTCTGGTAAGATACATCTTAACATCAGTGTCCTTTGAAGCCCCAGATATTAGTATGTCCTCTCTCTTAAACCTTGAAGTATACGTGGTCTGTTGGCTAATACTAGGTGCCTTAGGAACTGGAATCCTGGAGTTTATACCTGATGCTGCCAGTGATTTATTTCTGTGATCTCTGTTGAATCCATCTCTGTGCAACAGCCTACTCAACCACTGACTGGCATTTTTATTTCAAGATGAAAAAAAAAATTCATTAAAAAGGGGAAGGGGGGAGTACAAAATTCTAATAAATTGGTTTACAATTCCAGTGCTTTTCAGTAAAAATAGAGGCATTCTTTGCTATAAGAAAGGAGGACTCCTGAATGGTGAACTTAGAGGCTAGGGGCCAGTTTTCATTTTTAACAGCATCCTTTGTGTCTTAGCTCCCAAGAAGGATTTATTGAGTAGACTAAAGTAAGCAGAAAGGAGCCTTACCTTAACCTGTCTAGTCCACCTACCTCAACTGTCTCTTGAGAGTATACAAAAAGAGTCAATTCCACAAAAAATGAGATGGAGTCTGTAAAATCTCTTACCCTTTTGCTCTTTTAACTCCCTTGGGAGACAGGACAGGAAAACAGATTGCTAAGCTCTGGGAATTTGGAATAATACTTCATCCCTAGAATGAATAGTTATTTATGATCAAGACAATCATAGAAGAATGGATGGTGGAGAGAGGCAGGAATATTACCTTTCAATTGGCTCAGTTGGATTTTGTGTGCCCCCAACTGTTAGGATATCCCAGGATGACAGGAAGCTCTATGAATTTCCTCTAGTATGTATGTAAGAAAGAACTTTCTAATAAAATTGCATCCAGTGGTCACATTCAAAGCATTTTCAATTAACTGTAAGATATCCACAAATGTGGAAAAAGTTGAAAAGAACCTCGAAAGGTGACAAAAATAGCTATCTCAGAGCTCCTGGTATTTAATTTGAAAAATGTTAGTACTTTGCTTTCCTCTCAGTGGCTTTGTATATATTTTATAGCTATCTGTGAACATGTTGTATCATGACTCTCTCCTCGACCCCCATCTTTACTCCTTATAGAATTTAAGCTTATTGAGGGCAGGAGCTGTGTTTCTTTTGTATTGTATGTAGTAATACAGTATTTGTGTTATATGTAGCACCGAGTAGCATGTAGTACTGGGTAGGTATTAATAAGTGCCTTCTGACTGTATGAATACCTCATTAAGGCTTATTAGCTTAGTATTGTCTGTGAAGTTTAGGTTATTAGTTTAACAATTTTAAATTCATAGGCTTTAAAGCTGGAAGGAAATTTAGAGCCCAACTCCTTAACTTTACAAATAAGGAAACTGAAACCCAGAGAGTAACTTGTCTAAGGTGACATGAGTAGTAAGTGGCTGAATTTGGATTAGAATTCAAGTCTTCTGACTCCAAACCCGGACTTCTTTCACTTGTTTTATAGTTATTTGCTTTCCTCAGGTGCCCTTTAATTGTTCTCAAGTTATAATGGATGCAGAGCATAAGCAATGAGTCACAGCTGACATCAAGGAAAGAAAGAGAAAAATCTAAAAGACCAAAAGAACTGGAAACATGTATGATTTAGTGTAGGAACAAACTGCCCTTCTTCTCAGACACCAAGGATATCTCTGTATGTATCACAGCCCATAATTGTCATAGGACAATAATTTATGCTCATAATAATGACCGAATCATCAAGAAAAGGTTAAAGTACATTCAGTTAATGCTCACTGTTCAACAAGGCAAGAGGTAGGTTATAAAAAAAGAGAATTTACCTTACAGTAGTCATTATTTTTCAAAATGTTTTTGGCTCTTTAAAGATAATACTAAAACTAGTTTTCTGGGGGAAAAAAATATCACTCATTCAGAGACTTTGGCCTCCGTGTATGGCTGATCAGTTCAAAATCACCGACCTTGGGTCTGTCATTAATGCAACAAAGGTCATTTAATCACATTCCCACAGACTGAGTAACATTGGAGTAGCAAACGACCTGGTTGAGAACTTTGGTCTGGTGCTACTGGGAAGTGGTTGCACACTCTCAAAATGGAGCAGTGAACCCACAAGGCATTTTCCCCATGCTGTGTTTGTCTCCTTTCCCCTTAAATTGTCACAAAAGCCAGTCTGCCTGAAAACACTGGCTACCATTTGAAGGAAAGCAAGGGCATTTAGTGGGCAAGCTTTCATAAAAGTTAAGAGGTCCCAAGGGACCGCCGGCCTATGGAAATGAGAGTTCCAGGTTGACACTGATGAGCTGTTTGGTGAGGGTTCTCAATGTTTAGTGGACAAAATATAGCATTGTGTGTTCCTTTAATTTTTTGTGGCATGAGAACAGAATATGCTGATGACTGTGAGCTGCTAATGGGTCTCAATGGAAATGATAGAGGACTGGAGTCAGCATAGGCTTGGAAATGCTTCATTGCCCCCAGAGGTAACTGGGGTCCACTCAAGCAGTTGTAATCAATAAAAGATGATCCACTGCACTGAACAACAAACATACAGCTTACAGCTGTGTCAGAGAGGAGCATTGGCCTGCACCAGCTTTATTGGGCAGCACGGTAATGGCCACATTTCTCTTGCATTATTCTTGACTTCTGTGTCCTGATAGTCATCTTGGAGGGAAAAAACCATTAGCCTACACATTTGTTATCTCCTGTCCCCGCTCTCTTTCCCAAGGACAATAGCAGATGTAATTCCCAAATGCTATTACCTCCCTTTGTTTCAACTACTGTAATTGTTAGAAATCATTACGTGATGGTAAATGGAGACAGATCGTGACAAGTCTACAAGATACACTGCTGTTAACACATGTCCCTGGGGTGGTTCTATTTTTTTTGTTTGTTTGTTTTGTTTTTGTTTCTCTTCTAAATGATCGTGGTTCCTAGTATCTAGGAAAGAAAGGAATGATGAAACTGAAGAGAATCTTTTTCAAACCAATTTGCTTTTAATTGCCTAACAAGAAACCTGTGACTTCTGTGGGTGGCCTTGGTAACTTTTTGCTTCTAGGGTACTTGCATCATGTCTTTTTAATGGATTCTAATAACAAATTGCAATTTTCTGTTCTAAATTTTAGATAGCCAAAGTCTTGGCTTCATTGAGTCCATCGGTTCTTCTCACTCTGGTAAGTGATGCTTGTTTTTTTCAGAGACTTTTTGGTAGCTTGTGTTAGTTTGCCACAGAGGTTAATGAATTGTAAACCTTTCTCTGTGTAGGTAAGTCATATAGTAGTGAAGTGCAAAAAAAAAAAAAAAAAAAAAAAAAAAAGAATGAATATTTAATGAGTTCCTTCACCATTTGATTAAATCTCATCAATAACTTGTGGAAATCTCATTCCATTGTCACTATTTGAGGATCTTGGGGTGAGGACACCCTGTTGGCTATCTCTTCAATATGCCATATGGCAACTTCCAAGTGTGACTGACTAGTAGAACACAGAGGTGCCACCTTATTAAAAGAGTAAAGCTAGAACAAGAAGAGAGTACTGACAAGTACAGCAAATAAAGCACCAGCACAGATGCACTGGGCTAAATTTCATGGCAAAAGCATGATGGGATTGAGGCTCAGGATGTGTGAGATCTAGTCCTTACTCTGATGTTACTCCATTGTGTGGCCATGGGCAAGCCATTACCCTGCCTAATTTCCCCATTTGGAAAGTGATAGACTTAAATCCCTTCTAACCCCAATATTTCATATTTTAAAATGTGTAAATGTTAGAGTTTCAGTTATTTTTTACTTTACTTTCTCCCTGCAATTCTTAGGGAAAATTAAAAGGAACATCAGCATAAACTCATTATATTTTATCCATTTTGAATTTTCTTTGATAAAGAAGTTATATTTTGAATTGAGCATTTCAGCAGAGTAAGGCTCTGAAGGTCAGTTGCCTCAGCATCTTCCTTTAGCATTTGTAACTATCATATGTCCAGAAGGAATTTAATAAAGTTATATTGGGGATGGTTGGTGATTGTATTAGGACTGTGATGTGGGAAAACCTTGGTTTGAATTTCCACTTGAAGTAATCTACCATTTTATATCAGTGGAATTTCTTCCATTTTCTTGAAGTCCTAGTTTTTAAAATAGAAAAATGCATCTCACTTTACTTGCCCAGAAGATTTTTTTCTTCTTCATTAGTTGATCTTTACAGAAACAGTTTTTCTTAATTTTTTTTTATAACACTTCTGGCAAGGTGTCTCTGTTGAACTGTTGTTTTGACTGCTCAGCAGAGAAGTTATATTGGATGATTATGGGGCAAAGAATTGTTTTAATGTGTTCTATTTGTGGAATAAAATCAGACAGTTTCTTGGGGAATAGACATTATTTTAAAATCTCTTGCTAATCTAACAATGACTCATTTTTTACCTCTGAATCACTATTTATTTTTTCTCTTTTTTTCTTCTGTTGTTCCTTCCAGAGTTTCTCTATCACTGGGGAGGGAAAAGGAAATAGTACATCTTGGTGGATTTACAGTATTAAATGCTTGTCGTGTATAAGATTTCTTATCTTATAGATGGACTATATTGACAATACTCTCTGGGATCTATTAATGTTAATGGGATTTGTGTGTGCAGAATAAAGGGAAACTAGATTTGTCATCCATGGCTGGAGATTTAGAATCCTCAGGCCTTTCGTTACTCCCTCCTTTAGTTAGTGAACTGCCTAGCCATTAGCTGACAATTGCCCTTATTGACTCACATGGGGAAACTTTTATGAAGGATCCTGGGACATCTGTTATGTTGTCTTACCTTTCCCTTCCCCAAAGTGCTGTAGGCAGCTTGTGGTTTTGCATCATTTCACTCATGTGAGATGAGAGGAGAAAGTAAACAAAACCAGAATTAAAAGTTATTCAGTTAAATAGTTTCAACTTTTGGGGAACAGGAAAGATGGGAATTGGCTTTTGAAGCCTTTGTTAGTGTATCATCCTGCTCACTCTTTGTGGTGCTTGTGTGGGCTGAGTAATCAAAATTTTGGAAATCCAGAAGTTAAGATGATTTGGAGCTTGTACTGACAAAGATGGCTCTCTTTTGTCTTCTCCTCCCTCTCAGCGTGGTGTTAATACGGACAGTGGCAGTGTCTGCCGGGAGGCTTCCTTTGAAGGCATCAGCCAGTAAGTTAATACCTGGGTTAGGATTGGGGGTAGGGGGAGAAGGGAAATCAGAATGGTGAGGGGTCATGGGGGTTTTTGCACATCTTAATGAATCATTATGTTCTATCCAATTAAGTTTTCTTACAAGTGTTTCCTTAACTACAAATTAATTGTTAAAACCAGAAATATTTTTTTTAGAACAAGCTTGCTTTAGTATGTTTAGAAAATGTTCAGAAAAATTGACTGCCAGAAAGCCTTTCAAGTTTTAGTTTAAAGGAAAAACACTGTGCTTCTACTTTGTTCTAACCTAAGCAAGTACGTGACACTCAGTACTTAATGAACACTAGTAGAGAAGATTCATTTTCCTTGAAACATGTGATTCCCTACTTTTGGTGTATGTTCTTTGAGCCCCATTTTCATCCCTCTACCACAGTCCAATGTCTAGATGACCTCTTCTTGCCTAGATTATGTTTTTAAAAATCAAATTTTTATTGATATTCTTTGTTTTTACACATCTATATTTTCTTTCATTTCTCTCCTTTCCTCCCATCTTTTCCTCCCCCCTCTGCCTTCCTCTTTTCCCTTTCTGTTTCAGTCTCTGTCTCTGTCACACACACACACACACACACACACACACACACAGACTCTTGAATCACTTAATTGGTATCTTTGTCTTCAGTCTTGATCTGAGAGCCTATATACTCTGCCAGTATTTTCTTTCTGCATAACTTTGTTCATGTTGTTTTCTCTGCTTACAAACATTAAGTGACTCCCTGCTGCTTACTAGATGAAGTCTAAACTCTTCAGTCTGATATTCAAGACCCATAAAATAACTTCACCTTACTTACCCAAGTGAGTTTCCCATTCTTCTTTAGGCATTTTCTGTCCCTCTGCACATATTGTATACATTTTCATGTATACATGTTTCTGCTCATGCTATTTCTCAAATACTTGGATAAATATATTTATCCATTAAGATTAAATTCAGGTCTCACCTTCAGCAAGTAGATCTCAACCCTCCTTGATCTGCCTTTTCTGTTTCATTTAATAAATATCATTGAGCACTTGGGGAAACTACTCTGGTCATCAATTTCAGGCAAAGGAAACAATGAATAGAGTTATAGAGACAGGAAATTGGATTATATTTAGAGTATTTAGAGAGAATATAGGAATCAATGTTGTGACTGATAGATATGGAAAATTAATTGGAGCTAAATTAGTACAGGATATCTAGGTTTCAGAATCATTTTTTTGTAGTGCTAAGGAAACTTGGGGAGTAAAAGATCTCACTGAAGAAGAGAATGTATTGAGAGAATTGCAGAGATCTAAGAATTTATCTCTTTTCATAGCCAACTTTAAAGAGTTAAAGGAGAAAGAGAAGGCAGTTAAGAAAAGGAATCAGGAGTGGTCATAAAGCTAGTAAGGGAACTAACTAGCAGAATACAGTGTTTGAAGAGTTCTGTACAAGAAAGTTAACAGAGTCAAAAGCATAAAAACATGAAGTTCAAGATGAACCATGACCAAAAAAAGAACCTTTGGTGAAACAATTAAGAGTTCATTGGTAACCTTTAAAGAAGAAATTCATTTGAGAAAGTAGTTTCTTGCCCACCTAGGTCATAAGGTGGAGTTAAGGAATAAATGAAATTAAGACCTGTTCTAGAAAGTTCTGGGCTAGCCTCAAAAGTTCCTGAACAACTTTCCTAAGTTTATTCCATATAGCATTTCTATTAGTTTTGAATTCTTTAATTTTTAAAGATTTATTCACAAATCTTGTCCTTAACTAGATTGGAAACTTCTGAAACACAAGGAACAATGTCCTTTTTTTTTTTTTTCTTCTCCTTATCCTCCATTATGATGACAAAACCAGTCCTTTGAATAAAGCAGAATCTCAAGAAATACATATTGGATAGAACTTGAAACCAAGTTTCCATTTTAAGATTTGAGGGTCAAGGCTATGTGAATAAGTGTTATCCATAGTTCAATATTTATTGAATATCTGTGCAGCATGGGGCAATTTGTGATGTACCAATGAGAAGGAGGCGACTACAGGACATAGAGAAAACTTGTAGTATAGATCAGACTTTACACAAACAACAATTAGTGATTCCCCCTCTTTCATTTCCTGGCCTTTTAGATGTAAACTGGAAGCAGTGTGGGAAATGTACAAATAATTGCTTTTGTATAACAGAGATTCCCTTTCCTAGATATGGTAGATGGTGGCGGTGACCAGGGAGCTTGCTCAATTCAAAGACCTTGAGGGAAGAAGTTTTCCTTTTTCCCCACCACCTGAGTGGGCTCAGTTTGTGATATGATGTTCCATACTTGTGACTTAACTCTCCCTTTTGCCTTTTGTTGTTTCTCACAGCAGGAGGGGATGCCAGTAATTGATTTTGCTTTCCCTCCTGCAACAGGCTGTAGTTTGAGCCACACAGTAGTCCTCTGGCCTTCTTCCTTTCCTTTCCAGTATCCTCCATGTGTCACTCCTGGAAATAAGGCATTCACCTTATACAGACTGTTTAGATGTCTTATTCTGGGAAAACAAAATATTAAAATATGTTCTTGGGTGTCAACAATTTTAGCCCTGAGGCAGGCTACCAGCTATTTGTGAGCACCTGGAATGCACGCACTTGTGTGTGTGTGTGTGTGTGTGTGTGTGTATGTGTGTGTGCTCACTTGTGTGTTTATATTTGGGGATGCCCCTGGTGAGCAGCCCTGTTAAGAGTTCAATTGAGATAGTATCCTTAATGAATGTTTACAGTTTTCCTATTTTATGTAGAACGGAACCTTACTGAAATTTGGCCCCACACAGCTTTTTCTTGTGTCAAGGTCACCTCTGCACGTTGCTTCAGACAGCTCCAAAGGCTTAGAGTGAATGTTTCACTTGTGATGGGTTACTTTTACCTTCCTCCCTTTCCTAGATGGAAAACCAGCCTCAGGGGTCAGTCAGCGGCCTGGAACAGAGCTAGAACAGAACAGAACAGATATGTAGCATCCAATCCTTTTGATTCCATGGCTTCTACCAGTTTGTCATTTATCTGATGACCAAAGGCAAGCTACTGGACAGATATTATTGTCTGTGGTTGTTTGCTCCTCAGAAACTGCTACTCTTCTGCCTGCTCTTTGCCCTCTGACCAGGCTGAACTCAATCCATAGACATTTATCAGGTACCTACTAAGTGACTGATATTGTGGTAAATACTGAGGCTACAAAAAGAGACAAAAAAGGCAGCCCTGTTCCCAAGGACTTACAATCTAACAACAATACAAACACACACACACACACACACACACACATACATATATATATATATTTATATATATATAAAGCAAGCAATATAGAGGATAAACAGGAATTGGTTAAAAGAGGAAAGGCACTGATATTAAGAAGAATTGGGGAAGGAGGTAGGATCCTAGTTGGGATATAAAGGAAGCCAAGGACATCAGTATCGGAGTGGAGGAGGGCATATGCTCATGGGTAATTTTGGCTATGGCTTTGGAGTCGGATTGGGGTCTTCACATTAGTGTGCTGATGAGGCAGCCATAGAAGGCAAGCTAAGAATGTCCTACCAGTGATGGGGCTGCTTTTTCATCAACACTGGCCTTTAGGGAAGATGATAATGTGACATCCCACACCCACTTCACTTGCCACACAAAAACCCACCCTCATACACACTGAGTTGTAATGTCATAAGCAATATTTTTGGTGAAGTAAGTTAGTGACAGAAAAAATAACTTATAATTATTTATAAGTATGAGCTGTGTGAATTTATGTGCCTTGTGTGTGATGTAGGGATGATTAGGAAGGATTATGAGCTCATAAATATGTATCACTTTCTCCCAATGATAAAAAAGATTGGAGCGGGGGAGAAGTGAATATCACACTCGCTTCTTTTCATCTTACAAATCTCCAGTTTCCTCCTGGGAATTTCCCTAATGCAGTTTGTGTGTCTCTTCACTTCTCCCTGATTAACCCAATTCATTGATATGCCAGCTCAGGAAGCCTGCTTGGCGTTCAAGCTTGCCTGCTTCTCCTCTCAGCTTGTTATTTTTACTTGATCTGGCTTATTGGTGATGGAGGAAATATGCACACACAATCCATGTGCAGACTTCTGGGCTGGCCTGTCCTTTGAGGGAGGTCTGAGGGAAGATCTGCCCTTCCCCCATACCTGGCCAGAAAGCCCAGACTCCTAGTGTGGCAGCGGAGGTGGGCCCCCTGAAGTTGTTGTTTCTCATTTATATCTGAAAAGAATCTGCTTTCAGTGACTCATGCCAATTTCTCCCCTGGCATCTCTGCAAAGAGAACAGATTTTTTGACGTCAGACAGAGAGAACGGATCTTTTTTGCTGGAGGGCTGGGCTGGCCTCCTGTGTTTTCTCCCACCTTCTCTACTGACTCCCCTTCGGTTGTCAGTGAAGGAGTGTGGCCCTTTGGAAGATCTAGGTGGTAGCCCAGTCCTTAGTTTAGGGTGGCAAACTGCCTTGGGGAGGGCACTCTGCAGAAGGAATGCCTCCCACTCCATCCCTTGCCTATTTATTGCCTTTGTTCTTGGCTTGGCTTGGGAAGTAGAGAGTAGTCATAAAATTTAGAGATGGAAGGAAATGTTACCAGAAGAAAGGTTATGAGCTCAGAAATATGTGGTACTTTCTCCCAATGATTAAAAGAATGTTGATTTCCTCACCACATTACCGATGAGGAAACTGAGGCACAGAGGAGTGCCTCATATAAACTGTACTGAGATTCAAACGCACACCCTCCATTTCTGACTTTAATCTTCTTCAGTGCTTGGCACAATTCCTGGCACTTTAGAAGCACCTAATAAACACTTATTGAGAGGTGACTGACATCACTCCTTCTGTATCTGCGTAGAAGAGACTTTTTGGACACTGTGTTTCATATCTTGACCCTTGTGTGCCCTCTCCTCTCTCCTTTTCAGTGCCAGATTTAGGATTCTCAGCATTCTCCTTAGTCCTTACTTTGTTTAGAGGGAAGGGCATTGATAAGCTGATTTTTCCTATCTGTAAAAAAAGCCAGAGCTCCCCTAGCTCCTGAAGCAATGGCACTCCTTAAAGTCACCATCTTCAAAGAACTCTTCCCAGGTTGAACTGTTTCCTTGAGAGAACCCAAAGTCAATTGTATCCCACCTTCGTGGAAGGATGTTCTAAGCCTGCTTTCATGGGTCTCTCCCTCTCATACACTCAGTAAAACATTCTGCAAAGATGGCAGAAATTTTATGTTTTCAGGAGAGAAAACAAGGGATGGGATGGGGGAAAATTAGAACTTGAACTTGAATTTTTTTGAAAAAGACTTCTGCTTGAAAATGATGAAAATAAAACAATCTGTGTTACCTTTATAACATGTCTTGCATATGTCCCCTTCTGCCTTCATCCACAGGTGAATACCCTTATCTCTCATGCCTAAACCATTGAAAAGAGCCTACTGGTGGGATCTGCCTCAAGTCTCTTCTCATTCCTATAAGTCCTCTACTGAGATGTGAAAATGCTTTCCTACAGTCACATTTGACTCTGTCACACCCTGCCTGCCCACTGAGAAATCTCCAGTGGTTCCCTCTGGAATCAGATGTGTAGGGCTCAGATTCCCTCACAACCTGCCTTTCCTCTTTTAGTCTTTTTACACCTTACACTCAACCCTCCAACCCCATGCACTCTGTACTACAGTGACATTGGCCTCTTTATTCCTATACTCCATCTCCTGGATGTGGACATTCTTTCTGTCTGTCTCTAGGCCTGGAATGTTCTCCCTCTTGATCTTCATCTCATCATCATTCTCTGCTTTCCTTCAAGTCCTAGGTAAAGCTTCATCTTCCAACAGAAGTCTTTCCCAAGGTCCCTTGATTCTCACATCTTCTTTCTGTGGATTATTTCCAGTTTATCCTGTATATAGCTTGTTAGTACATAATTATTTGCATGTTGTCTCTCCCTGTTGGATTGTAAGCTCTTTGAGGGCAGGACTGCTTTTTGTTTTTGCCTTTCTTTGTATCCATAGCACTTAGCACTATGCTTGACACATAGTAGGAGATTGATAAATGTTTAACTGATATCAATTCATTAGAATATATTCAATGGCAGTCAAAGCTTACATACTGACTCTGAAACATCATTTAATTCTTTACCAGGCAGGAATGTACTCCATAAAAATAGATTTTCACTGTGTGAATGGAAACGGGCTTCATGGTCTAGGATACTCCTGGCTGATTTGGGGGCTAGGCCATCCCCTTGCTCCCTTTACTTGCTCTGTCTCAGGATGGCACTTTATTATGTCTCTTCTTTGAGTATAGCTTTGTACTTAACAAAAGTTCATGGCAGGGGATACATGCTTGTGGCCTGGACAAGTGTATTTACAGCCATTGGTATTGAAATGCCTACTCAGGCAGTCAGAGCTCCACAGCAGTTAGTGGTTTGAAGGGTTCTGAAATCTTTGTTGTATGAGGATATATTTCTTCCCGCACCCACAGGCCAAACTCTTCATTGATTTTTTTTCCCCTCTTTTTTCTCTTTTCTGCTCTGTGTGTGTGAGAGAGGATTCCTGTCTCTCTACATCTCTGCTATATCATTTTGTGCTGCCAGTCTTCCCATTTCTCATCTGCCTGGTTCCCTGCCCCGCCATTTGCTGGTTTGGGGGGGCTTATTAGTCCTAGTATTCCTTAGGTCTAACTGCCTCTGCCCATAGTAGATAAATGTATCTAGTTGGCTCACTGAACAATGTCCAGTTTTTTTTTCCCTTTGATTGTTACCAACCTCTGCTTTCATGATCTTGACCCATTTCCAGTGACCCATCTTCTTTTCTCATTAAATCTACCTGAAGTAGATTGAGCTGTTCTCAGGCTCTTGAAGCTGTTTGATAAATTGTCTCAGTGCTTTCTTCCTTGCTCTGTGATAGCTCAATTGAAAGACACCAAGAGTGGGCTTTAAAAGGGGGCCCTGCCTTGTTTCCCAAATTCCTACAAGCTGGGTAGAGATGAAATTTGTTCTTGGGGACCTTTTTCTGTTTTCACCAGTTCCATCTGTCTCTCTTTCTTGGGCCTTTCTCTCTAGTGCTGTTTGGCTAAGGATAATAATAGCCTGTTTTCCTAAGCAAGATGAATCTTCTGTCCTTCTCCTTTGGGGAAGCTTAGCTGCTTTTGTCACCAACTGCCTTGTCACTACCATAATGATGTTGCTTATTTTCCTTTTGGTTTGCTACAGAGTGACTTTGGTTAGCTGTATGTTACAGTTGCCTAAAAAGTTCTAAAAGTGACCTAACTCTGACTCATAAGATCCCTTACAAATTGGTATAGTCAGGCATTTGATAATCAGAGTTGCTATGACACAAGCCTTTGCTATACTATCAGGTATTAGATAAGTTTGATTTATTATCAGTCTCATATTATATGTTTTCAACAACATGTTCAAAGATTATTTTAAATGATCTGATTTTAAATATTACTAAATAATATTGCAATTGTAAATATTACTACAATTAACAAGGCACTAAGCATGGCCAAACTGGCCACCAAATATATAAAATGTATTTTCCTATTATATTTCAATAGTAGTCATGTCTTTCCAACATTTTAAAATTCACATCTTAATGTATTTTCTTGCAACTCTCAAATTCAACAATTTTATATTTAACTTATTATTTTAAACAGAATTAATTTGTAATAAATTGTCTTCAAATATGCAAGGCAATTTAAGTAAAAATAGAAAAAGATAAGAAACATGTTTATCCTGAATAACCAATTCCTATGAAAATGGAAAATGACTTGAATACAGAGCCCTTAATAATCCTCACTTCAGTGGCCTCAATGTTGCTTGTTAGAAAGTGAATAAAAAATCAGGCTTTCATGGTCTCTGAAATTAGCAAATTACCAAAAGATAATGTAGACAATTTTTCTTTCCATCTTTCACACAACCCAAGTCCAAATCTACAAAACACATATGAACATATAACCTCCCTCTCTCTTGAAGGAAAGACTCTTCTCTGGAAATTACCACTTCATGTCCAGATAGTTCCAAGTTCAAATTACTCTCTTTGGTGTTCAATCCTCTTTGAGAAGAGGTCCACACTTTTCCCCCAACCTTCTCTTTTCCGCTTTCCCAACTGAAATCTTTTACTTCAGCTAGATCCATCGCTTTCTGGTTTCTTGCACACATCATATTCATTTCCCACTTCCATGCTTCTGATCACATCATTCAGCCTATTTGAAATGCCATTCTTTCCCTTTTTCACTTATATAAATTTTAGCCTCTTTTTTGAGGCCCAATTTGAATCCTATGTATTGTTATTAAAGGCTCAAGAGATTTCTCTTATTTCTTCCTTAAGTCTTCCAGTTAAAAAGGTTCTTTCCTTTCTCAAATATTCCTAGAGCATATTAGGATCTCTCTCTTGACCTCATTCACACTTTAAACTAGCATTACATTTATCTACATACATATCATATACTCTTCCTTTCAACAGAATCATGATGGCCTAGGGCATTGTCATTTTTTGTCTTAGTTTTCATCAAAATCTAGTCCAGGGCTGTCAACAATTTAATTTCCTTGATAATTTCAGGCAATGTTGCTTACACCTCCCTGACTGATTTTATGTTGCTTCCCAGAATCAGAATGGTTGACCTGCAAGAGACTTTAATGATCACCTCATCATCCAACTCCCCTCACGTTACTAAGGCTCTAAAAGTGGCCATGACTTCTGCAAGGTCACAGAAGGAAGGCTTATAAAACTCAGGGATTCTCACTAAATTTGGTAGTTTCCCAATATGCCATGCTTTTGTGACTACATCCTAATTATATAGAACTTTTCTCTATATTAGATAATATAGAATGATGTTTTGGACATTATCCTGACATGATGCTCTATGGCATATGAAGGTGTCTTGATAACCTAGCCCCTCTGGGGAAAGATCACACTGTACATGGTCTCCCCCATCCAGCTTAATATAGAGTTAAGTTCATCAATAAGCTCAATAAATACCTGTTTAATTGAGCTGAAAGCATCCGTAGCATAAGTGGCACAAGTGGTATCATCTCAGGGCAGACAGTCCTTTCCCCCAGCCGTCCATCACCTCCTCAAGTTCTCCTTCCCTCTCTCCCATCTCCTGTCCTGTGCAGGCGCAATTCTACTGACAAGCCTGATGCTCCTTCTGTTTCCATACTTCTTCCCTCTCTTCACTACCAACCAATCTGAAGATTGCCGTGGCTCTTCCTGGCCAGTGCTTTATGAAGAAAGGTAGCACCAATGTGCAGCTGGCATGGTGCCTTTTTTTTTTTTTTTTTCCTTTTCTGGGTATGTTCTTTTTTTTTTTTTTTTTTTTTTTAAATTTAATAGCCTTTTATTTACAGATTATATGAATGCGTAATTTTACAGCATTGACAATTGCCAAACCTCTTATTCCAATTTTTCCCCTCTTACCCCCACCCCCTCCCCCAGATGGCAGGATGACCAGTAGATGTTAAATATATTAAATATAAATTAGATAAGCATACATGACCAAACCGTTATTTTGCTGTACAAATAGAATCAGACTCTGAAATATTGTACAATTAGCTTGTGAAGGAAATCAAAAATGCAGGTGGGCAAAAATATAGGGATTGGGAATTCAATGTAATGGTTTTTAGTCATCTCCCAGAGTTCTTTCTCTGGGCGTAGCTGGTTCAGTTCATTATTGCTCCATTGGAAATGATTTGGTTGATCTCATTGCTGAGGATGGCCAGGTCCATCAGAACTGGTCATCATCTAGTATTGTTGAAGTATATAATGATCTCTTGGCCCTGCTCGTTTCACTCAGCATCAGCTCGTGTAAGTCTTTCCAGGCCTTTCTGAAATCATCCTGTTGGTCATTTCTTACAGAACAATAATATTCCATAATATTCATATACCACAATTTATTCAGCCATTCTCCAACTGATGGGCATCCACTCAGTTTCCAGTTTCTAGCCACTACAAAAAGGGCTGGCATGGTGCCATTACAGAGTACATGTTTAATAAATATAGACTTTATATTTGTATTTGTGTAGTGTCTTAAAGCCCACAAAGCACCAATTCTCTCTCTCTCTAATATATATAAGATAACCCTGTTTTACATGAGGAAACTGAGGCTCATGGTAGAATTGACATGGATGAAGAGACAGCAAAAAGGACTGGGAAAGATCAGTTAAAAGTGAATCAGGAGAGGTCAATGTCACAAAAACCTAGAAAGGAGAGTGAGCCATGGAGAGAAGGTGATCGATGGTGTCATGTCAAAGAGCAAGGGTTCTGAGAAAAGGTCATAAAGATAGAGCAATTGGTAACCTTGTGATGTAAATATCAAATATTATTCTTATTGGTATTCATGGAATCTTAGGATCCTAGAACAGAGTTGGAAGGAGCCTTAGAGCCAATCTAGTTCAATCTTCTTATTTTTCAGATGAGGAATTTGGAATCCAGAGGGATTGACACTCCAAATCCACTGCTCTTTCCACTATATTTTGATCCTTTTTCTTTATTTTGTTAGATAAGATACTACTGTTATGCTTGTAAAGCTTAGGGTCTAGGGAAGAGATATGGCATACTGAGATAATTATAATGAATATTTATTTATTTAATAAGTAACATCAGCAAGGTACAAAACAAAGGATTATGTATGTCTTAGGGCTGGGGTTCTTCTTATAGTATCTTTCAATTTGTTGTTTTTCACCCACTCCCACCCACAGCCCTCATAGAGGGTATCCCAGAAGTCTTTATTCAATTAGCTTAAAGCTGCTGTAAGCCTTTTGGGATACCTTAATACTTAGTTTTCTTTGTAATCCTGTGCATTTTATTTTACACATTTAAAAGCATTATTCTGAGAAGGGTTTAATAGGCTACATCAGACTACCAAAGGAATCAGTGGGGGAAAAATCATTTAACAACCTCTACTCTGAACTTTTGTTACCAATCAGGAAAGACTAGGTAGAAGGTAGCATTTGAATTGTAGTTTAAAGAACAGGTAGAAACAAATAAAAAAGAGGGAGGGAAGTAGAGCATTCCATTCATAGGGTATTGTCATATCAAAGGCATGGATGTGGGAAAGCATACATGAAGCATATTTGAGAAACAGAAAAGAATTCTACCTCCATGTTGCCATTGTTTTATTGGTATGTACCCTGCCTTCCTTGTTAGAGCCTGAGCTTTTGGAGAAAAGGGAGCATAGAGAGCGAAGGGGGTGTTCAGGCCACGTTCCTGCTTTACCTTTTCCCGAGTCTTCATTTGCTTTTCAATTTCTTTTGCCTAGTGGGCCTTGTCCTTCAGGCAGACCAGGCTAAGCTGGCCGTGTACCTTAAAACTGCCCAGCCCAAGTTAGCGATACTCACCAACCTTGCAGTCACTAGCACGTTCTTCATTCCCTCGGACATTGCTTTCCCTAATGTCACGCTGACATTTGACTAAACGTGAGACAAAATCTAGGTTGTCTTCTTGATTTATGTTGCCTGCTCTTTTCTCTTCCCTGTGACCTGTTTATTCTTTTTTGAGTTTCTTGATGTCCTTTGTTTGCCTCTCTTTTATATTTTGTGAATAGGACTTTGACTTTCAAAAATTTCCCCCCCACCCCTTATTTTTTAAGATCTGGACATTTTGAACTAAATTGTTCTTTGTCATTATATACCCAGTGAGTGTTGGCATATTCTCATTGCCACAGGGAACGCTGTGATATTCCTAAGCTTCCTCCTCATCACATCCCTGGCTTATGGCCCATGATCCCCATGATTACTTGTTACATTGTTATAGCATTAATGTTTTCATTTCCTTCTTCATAGTAGATAGACAACAATAAAACATCCACAAAGATTCTGCTCAGTAGAAAAAAAAAAAACTAAGTGAAAGCTGTGTTGTGTCTGTGATCATACTTGCTTAAATCTTGCTCCCTGTCTGTTTTCATGAGTATTTGTCACTGGGTCTAATTCTCTGTGCCTGTGACTGTGAATATGTGATCATGTGTCTGACTTTCACCTTTTGCAAATTGAAGGTTGAACTTTGAGATATGCATTTTTTGTGACTGGCATTTTTGCTATATTTGGCTTTTGAGAAAATTTTGCTTTCTTCCTTTCCTCCTTCATGTTATACTATTTCCTAGCCAGCCCTAATTTTTTATGCAATTTTTTTTCCCTTGGCATTGTATGCCTTGTAAATTAACTTAAGTTGCCAGGTGTTTCGCATCCTTTATTAGTAAAGGCAAAGGAACTTTTCCAGATGGAAGTAAATTTGGTCTTTTTATGTATAGGTGACTTTGTGAAGGCTTAAATTCCATTTGCAACTTTGCCCAAAAAGCAAAGTTGTTGCTTTCATCCATCATGATGCTTACATCATTTAAAATAATTCCCATATTCTGGCTTTCACTGAGGAAACAGCTTGTTATCAATAACATGGCCTAGAAGCCCCTGCAGATAGTGAAAAAGATATTGGACCTGAAACCAGAAGAGGCCTGACTTTATATCCCATCCCTAAAACTTACTGTGACTATGGTTAGGTCCCCTAGTTCTTTGGGCCTATTTCCTTAAATGTGAAATGAGGATGACAGTAACATAGGATTAGTGTGAAGTTAAAAGGAAATAGCATATTAAAAAAAACTTTCAAAGACACAGCAACAAGATTATATATGATGATCAATTCTGATGGATGTGGCTGTTTTCAACATTGAGATGATTCAGACCAGTTCCAGTAATCTTGATGATGAGAACCATCTGGGAACTGAATGTGGATCACACATAGAATTTTCACTTATTGTTGTGGTTTGCTTGAATTTTATTTTCTTTCTCATTTTTCTTTTTTTACTTTTTGATCTGAATTTTTGTGTGTGTGATAAGAGAATTATATAAATATGTATGGCTATATTGGATTTAATATATATATTTTTACCATGTTTAATATATATTGGATTACATGCCATCTAGGGAAGGAGGTGGGGGGAATGGGGGAAAAATCAAAACACAAGATTTATCAAGGGTCAATGTTGAAAAATTATCCTTGTATATGTTTTGAAAATAAAAAACTTTAATAAAAAAATAACTTTACAAACCTTGCATCGGTATAGAAAAATATTAATTGTCATTACTTATTTCACCTAACAACCCCTGTGGGATGATTTCATAGCAGAAGGTGATTCTGTATTTGTTTTAGATCTGCTGTTGTCTGAGTGACTTCATCTATCCCAGGAATGTTATCATATTTAGCTTAATTTTTAAAAATTAAATTTATGAAGTGCTGTGAGCCACTCATACATGTGTTCTGCAAATAGAAGTGCTTGTTATTGCTACTGCTACATACTTCATGTAATTTTGGGGTCTCTTTGGTCATTTTGGTTTATAGTTAACTAATATTCTTGAAATGAGAACTAAATGTTATGACCCTAATTTTAGTGGATATTTGGCAAGAGTTTCTTTTCTTCCCTTGGAATCATTCACATCAAGCATTCAGAGGCCCTGAAAGGGTTTTCCAGAGGCAATTCTAGAAGATTTTAGTAGTTCAGTGGGTGATCAATCTATATATATGAATAGACGTTCTTTGCTACAGAGAACAAGGCTAAAGTTTGTTTTTATTTTTATCTTTTCTTGGTAATAATATTTTAAAAAATAACTTAGGTGGAAAGTTTTGCATGCACTTACTATTTTGTTCTGTTTTGTATTACAGTTTGTCACTTTTCTTGATCTATGAGCTTTTATTTAAGTAGTTTTTGAATTTTTTCTTAGTATCCAGCCCAGGGCTTTACACATCTTAGGAGCTTCACAAATGTTTGTTAATTGAATTGATGAATTTTATTTTATTTTTTTTATTTTTTTTTTTTTTGACAGGTTCAAAGTCAACAACACCATTCTTCATCCAGAAATTGTGGAATGGTGAGTGTTAATTCTTAAATTTATTTATCCCTCAGAAGTGGCCTTCTCTCTATCTTTGTTCTGGTGGATTAACAATGTCCTGTCAATATTTTCTTGACTCCTAAGAGATAAAGCATTAGGTCATGCTTCAGAAAGAAGTGAACTTTAATTCTAGTTAAATCCCATGGCTCTAAGATGAACTTTGCTTCATAAGAATATAGCCTAATGTTATGAAAATGAGCACCCGAAGGAGAAATGATTTGACACTTATTGCAAACAGCAGTTTTATAAATGTCACATCATTATAGCTTCCTTTGGGATGGGTTTTAATGGCATGGGTCCTTTGCTGTTCTCGTGACTGTAATAATTCTCAATGAAATCCATTGTAATCATCGTAATTGCCTGCCCAGAAATGAAAGTGATGCTGGATGGAGGGAGTGTTGATGTTTCTCCCTAATTATGGGAGGAAGTGAGGCTCAATATGAAATTGTCTTTCCCATGATGTCAATTACAACTTATTAGTGCATTCAAATGATACCACTGTGTCCTATTGGTTTTATTCCTTCTCTCTCTTCAGAAAGTGTGATTGTGCCTAGGCACTTAGCTCCATTTAAACCCTAAACAATTAGTACAGACCTGGGAGTCAGGGATCCTGGGCTCTACTCCCAACTCTGTTACTGATTCTCTATGTGACTATGGGCAAATCCCTTCCTCACTCGGGATCTCATTTTCCTCACTATAAAAGGAAGTCTTTCCCCCGTTTTCTCTCTCTTTCTCCTCCCACCAAGTGAATCATTCATCAGTTCTAATCAGAAACTCCACATTGGCTTTATTTAAGTAGCAAAGCCCTCTGACCAGTGGGCCAAACTTGTTTTTAGTCTTCTCAATCCCATACTCCCCAAGACAGGGTACATCTGTCTTCACAGTGGTGGGAAGGATTTATGAAGGAGAATACAAAGCGAAATTTTCCCCACTCTGCCAAAGAGGTTCCACATTTCTATCTCAGTGTCAGTATAAAAGGGTGGTAGGAAGAAGAGAAGGGCAAGCTGGTAATGAAGCAAAAAAAACATTTCTTTTTGCCTAGGCATTGTACCACCTGTTTCTGTTGCCGATTTACTTTGTTCACTGTGTATCTCAGGCATGGGATCAGTATTCATGCCCTGAATATGTAGCATGATACCTGAGGCAGGCAGCCCCTTAAGAGTACATGTGAACCTTGATTGGGATGAAGCCTTGACTTTGCATGATAGTCTGGTTCGCAGTGTAGATATAATATCATGCAAATGACTGTGAGAATTAGTGACATTAGAAAGCTTCTTGCAGCCATGCACCTGGTTTGCAGGTGGAGGGAATTGAGGACAACAGTGCTATGGCATTGAAAGTAGTGCCTACTGCAGGACTGAATCTGAGCAGTGATGGGTACTGGATTTCATTACTCATAGTCCTGATGAATGAATAGTATTGATGACCTGTTTTTATGGTGAAAGACATTTCTTTCTCAACTAAAATAAAAGAGGTGACCCCTACCCCAAGAAGATTTTATAATTGTCATAGTTTCTGCTCCTTATTAATTGTTTTGGGAGAACATAGGCCCCTCCTTCTGGCTTGGATCCTGGCAATTTGAGATGAATGCATAAAATTTGAGGCCCTTAGCACATTTCCTGACCACAGAAACCAATCTGGTTCTGTTAAATGCACCATCATACTGAGTACCTCAGTGTTTTGCTCCCATTGAGCCTCTCTTGAAAAGTCCAAGGTTTCAAGCAGCTCTGCCAGAATTGCACCTCTGATAGTGCAAAGGCCTGGATAATTCAAAGTTACTGCCTTACACATCTGTTTTGCCACTGGATACCATTTTGCAGTCAAGTTGGAGGAGGGATGAGGCTTGTAAAAGTGCCCAGGTCCAGATGACAGAGCTGCAGTTGCTGCTGATATATTGGGCCTTGCAATATGGCTCCTCATGTTAGTTGTTTACACACCTGTGCACACACTAACCTGTAAGGGCTCAGAGAATTTAGAATTTCTCAAGAAAGAGCCTGAGTGATCTGCAGGCATCTGCTTTCCTAGAGCAGCTGAAGCTTCGTTTTTACGTTTTTTGCCATTCAAGTGTTATCCATTTCCTTGTGGCGACTGTTTTATCGTACACCGTTATCCAAAGCAAATGCCTTGTGAGTTTCTGTAAATTCTAATGTAATCATATTCTTCTCCACAAACATGAGATCATAGCTGATAATTTCTTCTCTTACATGGGTATTGTAGTTTCAATATGTACGAGTCTGAAGTTGAAACTTAATAAGAACAGAGTTGGCTTTTGTAATTTAGAATATACTTCTTCCCTGTTTTGCAAGATTAAATTATTCTGAAGGTAGGGGGAGAAAATAAAAGGAGACATTTTTTCCCTTGAATAATAGCTTAGTGCTCTGGTTTACAGTTTAGTACTTCTGTAAAAATCATAGAAGAATGATGGAAATTGCTGTAAGAATTTTGGAATTTTTAAGTGAGTTTGTTTTAAACTGAGTCATTCTATTTTTAGAGCTGCTAATTGAATAAAATGAAATTATTCATAATATATTAATTAAGCAGTTGGATAAGATGCCTATTTCTACATTCCTATTTTTTCAATGTCCATTCCATACCCTGAGGTACCAACGGAACATAGCATAGTAGAGGAGAATGTATCCTGAGATCTAATAGCTTTGGGGATTTGTCCCTTGGCCTAGATAAGAAGATAGTGACTAAAGATTCCTAGGTAATGAATTAGGGTTTTATTATGGGTTTAGTTTGACCTTCAGTGCATTTTAGGGAATCATTTAGAATCACAGTATACTAGAGCAAGACTGGATAATACTATATGTTTCTCTAAGATTAAGTTAATTTATCTTTTTTGTTTTTAATAGAGATATTTTTATCCCCCAATTAGCAAACAAACAAAAAAACAATCAGAACATTTGATTCCCCAAGCATTTTGTGTTACTGAGGTTTTGCTCTACATCAAAAAAAAAAAGGCACATAGGGAGAACAATCAGATCTGAAAATATGGCTCATACATCTTGTAATTAGGATAATCAAGTAAAACTGAGGAAATGAATACATTGGACTTTATACCCAGAAATGTGAAATTCACTTCAAAAGTGTCCATACCGTCTGGAACTTGAGGTACGTCTATTATCTCTTGTTCACCCTCTACCACAAGACTTTACATTGCAGCAAATAAAAATCTCACTTAAAAAAACACATTTGCAAATTCATTCATTTTCATAAGACCCTCATTTCTCTGTAAAGACTACTGGGTTATGTTTTATATTTATATGCCTATTTCCTCTTGATACATGGACCCAGTGAGCCATCTTTTTCTATCCCTGCCTTTGGAGAGCTTTAGTCTTCAGTTTTATCCTGTTAGTCACCGATGAGTTTGAGAGCAGGGGTATGGCTGATTGCTGAAAGACCCTCTAGCTATATAGATGGTAAGACCCCAGATGGGCAGTGTTGAGTTTATCTTTCAGCATAACTTTGAGATCTTTTAAAAGTTTCTTTGTTCATATCACATTAAGTCTTAAAGATCAATTTAAGAAATACTTCATTTTGTCTTGCTACTGTTTTAATCATTTTACTATTCATGCCTTCTTTAATTTTGTCTTAATTTTGCACTTAAGCCCCAAGGCAAGTTTGTGAAGGGAGAATATTTAAAAAGTCCTACAGATAAATCTTTTGTCAAGTTCTCGTTCTCTTTCTCTCTCACTCTCCCCCTCTCCCCCTCCCTCTCTCTCTCCTTCCCTCCCTCCCTCCCTCCTTCTCTCTCTCCTTCCCTCCCTCCTTTCCTTCCTTTCTCTCTTTTTCTCTCCCCTTCCTTCCCTCTCTTTGTCTTCCTACCTCATGGCAGATCATGTATTAGATGACCCTAAAACTTCCAAGTTTGAGTGGGTTTTATTCTTTTAATTGGCCCAGCTTTCTTGCCTTTTAACATCTTCCCCCAAACTTAGAATCACTTTATATTCAAAATGGGAGGAATCTTCATGCTCACTTTGTCCATCACCCTCACTTGCAGAAGAGAAAGAAAGCTTTTAGACATGAAGTCACTCAACAAAGCAATTTAGCAACTTAATATCAAAACCAGGGCTAGAAGCCTAGTCATACTTCTCTCCCTCAAAATTTTTAGTAACTCCTTATTTTGACCACCAAAGAACATTCATCAAACTCCTTTGCCTGGTGTTTGAGATCAGATATTAACTAGTACTTGGGTCAGTACCTAATCAGGTACGAACAGACCTTTCCAGATTTCCCTCATTTCTTTCACCAGCAATGCTAGTGCAATGGAAAGAGCTCTGGATTTGGAATCCTGTTTTTACATCCCCACACTGCCATTTATGACCTATATGATTTTGGATTGGTCATATTACTTCTTTAGGGCTCAGTTTCCTCCCTGTTAAAATGAGACTAAATTTGACGTTAACTAAGAATTACTAAACCTGTGATCCTGTGCCGACTGGATTTAGTCCTTCAGTGAAGCTGGACTGCTGTCTGTCCCCTGAACATTCCCTGGGCCATCTTGCTTCCATTTTGTTGCTTGTGTCTTTCCTCACCCTCTTTACCTATTGAATTTCAACTCAAATGCCATCCCCTCCCCTTATACTTTGTCTTACTTTCTGATTTACTCAGGTGATATATATATATATATATATATATATATTATACTAGTTTGGTTCAGCTTGACAAGCAGTTATTAAACTCACATTATGCCAAATTATTAAACTCACAAATGCCACATTATCTATCACACCTTTCTGAGTAATAGATATATACAGACAAAAATGAGATAATCTCTGCCTTTAATTTCTTGGGGATAAAAAATTTATCTACTTTTCATTTTCTTTGGCTCAGTACAACACCCCTCATCCAGTAGGTGTTAAATTATTGTTGATTAAATTGACGTGAGCCCATGTCTCCTGACTCCTAAACTCCCCTAGTCTATTGTTTTTCCCACTCTCCACTTCACAAAATGACCAGATATTTCTTGATTTAAAAATATACTTCTTATGTCTGTATGACTAAATTCTATTTGTTATTCATTGAAAGAATGCTTTTAATATTCATAGCTACTATTATATTAAACATTATATATGCGTATGGATTTATTGATGGAAAAATTTAGAATTGTATAGAAGACTGCTTTAGCTTTGCTTATTATTTCTCCATTAACATCAGTATTACTCTATAAGAAGTCCTTAGGAAGGGAACAAGTATTTATTATAATGACTACTCTGTGCAGTCATTAAACTAAGTTTACAAAGATCATCTCATTTGGTCCCCCCAATGATAATAGTTAACATTTATAGAACGCTTACTATGTTTTACAATTATTGTCTCATTTGATCCTTGAAACAACTTTGAGAGGTAAGATTCCCATTTTACAGTTGAGCAAACCGAGACAGAAAGGTTAAGTGACTTGCCCAGAGTCACACAGCTAGTGATTGAATTCAGGTCTTCCTAAGTACAGACAAGCTCAGTGTTCTATCTGTTGTGCCACTTCAATGCCTGGGTATCTTCAGTCCTATGGAGAACTTTAAAAGTAAATTAAAGCCATGACAAAGATTTTCTCATTTCCCCCCTGACCATTCTTGAATTATATTTAGCTTGATTAACACCTTTATCAAGCATCTCTTTATCCTTAGAAATTCATAGACATTGTATAAATACAGGCAACTTATTTCACTTTCCTTGCTATCTTATGCCCAGAAATAGACATATCCAGCAGATTTTAGGAAGTAAATTCTTTCTTAGAATTGAAGAATCTTCTTGTGGAATGCTTAAAAAGTGTTGCTATTTTCCACAGAGAATTAAAACTGGTCCTGGTCCTTCTGGTGATGGAGATAACTGAATCCAAGTTGGGAAGAATTCTATTTAGTCCAGTGGTCAGACTAGATTTTGTGTCTAGGGTAAACTATGGATAATTGGTTAAATCTGTGAGGTGCTTCTTACCTTTCACATGACAAAGTTCTATTTTCAGAATTCATTTATTTATTTATTTTTTTTACCTTGGATTAAATTGGGTCAGGCTGAAGCCCTGCCATACAGATCTCATCTCAGTAGTGCAATTGTAGGATATTCTAACTGGCTCAATTCATGATACTTCTTTACGTGACCAGAACAAAAATTCAGGGCACACCAAGTAGACCTTCAGTTACATTACCTAAAAGTGGAATTGGGGCTTAGGGGATGGACTAGGAAGCCTGATCATATGGCTATTTTCCTTTATAAGCTGGCGTGGTGGCTTGTTTGTGAGCCTGAGTGTAGGTATCTGACTCTTCCCCAGAAACAGTCGTTCAGTGACTATGGGATCATAATCGGGCCATACTTTTGTCATCGGGGCAATGGGAGGCTGGAGTCACCACTGTTCTGAAGGAGCTAAAGAACTGTACTGGCTACTGAGGTGACTCTTTGGTTGGATGCCTAACAACAAAAGTTTAATAAGCATGACCCTTTACTAGGCATCAAGCTTACAGGGCTGTCTGTGCCATGTACAGGCTCCCATTCCAGGCACTTACAGTCTAGTGCTCTAGGGAACTTGCCAGGTACTACCTGGGCTGGCACATCTCTGCAGCATGGATGACACTTCATTTTCTGAAAGGAAACTTCTTTCCATCAGTGAAAGGGAAAATCTGTTCTCCAATAGTCAGACTCTTGCCTCTTTCAAGGAGCAGGGATCCTAACTATAAAGAGAATCAGTTCCACATCAGTTGTTGAACATAAAAGAAATAATTCAAACTCAAAAAATCATCATTATTGAGTAAACTTGTTCCTGCTTAAACCTGAAAAGAAGCAGCCTTTAGCATTGGCATTTATCATGTGGGAATGATTTCTACACCACTGTGACAATTCTTACTTCACTATAACTGAAGCAGGTTTACTTTTGTATGAAATAGGATGGTCGGTCTTTTCAGTATTGGTGCTGTTCCCACACCTGCGTGCACACTTAGAAATGCTCTCCTATTGGTGGCCTTCCAATACAATACTAAAGACTACAGAAACCATATTCTCTCCTACTCCCAGGCCTCTTGCGCACAGTGTTGAGGAGTTTGGTGTGATGTATTCAGTGTGTGTCAGGAAATGTGGGGAGCCAGGGAAGACAGATTTTCTTGTCTGTCAGCCCTGCTATTGGGGAGGCTGAGGATCTCTTGAGCTTAGGAGTTCAAGCCACAGGAGGGACCAATTGTGGTTAGTTGTCTGGTCTAAGCCTGGCACCGGTATAGTAGTTTTCAGGAACAGGGGAAGCCACCAGGCTGCCTAAGGGCTGATCGAGACCATGTTTGAAAAGGAGCACATCTCCAAATCACTATTGATCAGAGAAATGCAAATGGTGACAACTCTGAGACACCACTACACACCTCTCAGATTGACTAAGATGACAGGAAAAAATAATGACGAATGTTGGAGGGGATGTAGGAAAACTGGGACACTGATACATTGTTGGTGGAAATTGTGAATGGATCCAACCATTCTGGAGAGCAATTTGGAACTATGCTCAAAAAATTATCAAACTGTGCATACCCTTTGATCCAGCAGAGTTTCTACTGGGCTTATATCCCAAAGAGATCTTAAAGGGGGGAAGGGGACTCACATGTGCAAAAATACTTGTTGTAGCCCTCTTTGTAGTGGCAAGGAACTGGAAACTTGAGTGGATACCCATCCATTGGAGAATGGATGAATAAATTGTGGTATATGAATGCTGTGGAATATTATTGTTCTATGAGAAATGAGCAGGATGATTGATTTTAGAGAGGTCTGGAGAGATTTACATGAACTGATGCTAAGTGAAATATTCAGAACCACAAGATCATTATACATGGCAACAGCAAGATTATACGATGATCAGTTCTGATGGACGTGGCTCTCTTCAACAATGAGATGATTCAGGCCAGTTCCAATTGTTCAGTGATGAAGAGAGCCATCTACACCCAAAGAGAGGACTGTGGGAACTGAGTGTGGACCATAACATAGCATTCTTACTCTTTCTGTTATTGTTTGCTTGTATTTTGTTTTCTTTCACAGTTTTTTTCCCTTGATCCGTTTTTTTTGTGCAGCAAGATAAATGTATAAATATGTGTACGTATATTGGATTTAACATATATTTTAGCATATTTAACATGTATTGGATCACCTGCCATCTAGGGGAGAGGGTGGGGGAGAAGGAGGAGAAAATTTGGGACAGAAGGTTTTGCAAGGGTGATTGTTGAAAAATTACCCACGCATATGTTTTATAAATAAAAAGCTTTAATAAAAATAAATAAATTAAATTAAAAAAAAAAAAAAAGAAAAGGAACATGTTAGAACTCTCAAGCTAATCAACTATCACTGCTATACTTCCAGACTTTGAGGGATAAAGAACCTGGTCCCTCCCCTTCCTCTTCTTCTCCTTCCAAAAAAGAAGTATAAAAAGCCACAGGCTCTGTCATTAGGTAAACACATGTTTGTCATGGGCAGTTTTTATGCTTTTAGTTTTAAAAGACTGACTATTTCAGGTTCTCAACAATTTTATTTCCATTATCTTTAACCCAGACAAACAAGGGAGTCTATATTATTCTAGTTTGAGAAACCAGGAAGATGTGTTCCCTAGAGAGCTCTGAGATAACTAGTGAATGTTAGCTCCCAGATTTCCATTGGCTGTGGATGTTGAAGGTAGGACATAGTGTGGAGGGGAGCACGATGTGGCATCTGTGAGCCAAAAAAAGGCAACTGTGGTACCAAAACCCAATATCATGTACGATTTCATGTACGAACAGAAGTCCTCTTCATTCTTCTGCATTCCTATCAAGATTATGGAAAGAAACTATTCTATCATAATTGTTGTTGACAAACTGATAAGTGAAAGAAGCTGTCTGATTCACAACTTCATAAAGGGGCTCATACCAAAACATCTCAAATGTGAAAAGTAGACATATTCATGCCTTCTTTCTCCCAAGCTGTTCATGAAGTTCAGCAGCCTATTGTAAGAGAAAGGGGGGACCTTATTCTTTAACAATAAGGGAGTCCATAACAGGGCTCATTTTGTGAGATTTGGGTCTTGACAACCTTTTGAGAGGTTGTGAATGCTTTTTTTGGTGAAAGGAGTACAAGGTTATAAAAGCCCTGAAGAAAGGAAGAAGCTGTGTTCATAATGTCTTTCTGAGGCCTCGTGAGCAATGAGTTATATCTAGAACAGGAGTTCTTAACTTGGGGTATATAAACTTAAAGAAAATATTTTGATACTATATTTTAGTGTCTTTCTTTGTAATTTTATGAATTTTATTTTGTTTAAAAACATTTTGAGAAGAGGTTCATCTACTTCATCAGACAGTCAAAAGGATCTATGATGCAAAAAAAAAAAAAAAAAAAAGTAAAGAAATTTTAACTCAGAAGATAGCTTTTTGTGAATCCAAAGTTTTTCTTAGATATTGTTGCGGATGTCTAAATGAAATTTACTCAATTAAAGGCAAAAATGAACTCCAGAAGGATTGAAGTGGCTGGTGATTTCTTTTGCCTTTCATTCCTTCAAATTTCTGATATTTTCCTTTATAAAAATGGTCAGTGTGAATGGTACTGACAGGCTCTGGTAGCTTTCTCATATAATTTTTGCATGAGAGAAGGAGTTAAATATGATTCTAAGATCCACCTAGTAACTTTTTGAGTATTCCAGTTATTCAATAATAAGGGATCTTGTCAAGATATTTGGGGGCACTGATGTGATGGGGAATGAATATATGAAGTCAAAGTCCATGCCCATTAAGAAGTCATAATGGTCTATCAAGGATGCTTCAAAGCATAATAAAGTCACACATTAAGGAACAAGCCTTCTGTTTGATCCCAGTTTATATGAGAGAACATTGGAATACTGAATTTGATGTTCACATTGTTTGTAGAATTTGGAATTGTTTATTTTGCTTTGTTTTTGCTTAATATTTTCTTTATTTGAAAAATAGTTTAGATATGTGAACATCCTGTTGCTTTTTCACTTCTGACAAAACTGTTAATTAGATTTAAAGACTGACTTAGATGGCAATCTTCATGTGACATTTTCTCACCCTTTTTTTTTTTTTTTTTTTTTTTTTTAAAGCCGTGTGTTTAAGACTGACATGGAGTTGGAAGTTTTACGCTATACCAACAAAGTCTCCAGCGATGCCCATAGAGAGGTAAGGATATATTACTACCTAGGTTCAGAGAATGTGTTGAGCACTCTTGTTTAATGACCAGACCTTAGAGGGAATTGGATACACATAAAGGTCATGTCTAATTTACTCTGGAGCACAGAACTTGCTAATATGGCATGTATTATGTAGGAGATATAATGGTGATTTCATTTTTTCAGTTTTCCCTCAAATATTATTTCTTTATAAAAAATAAGAGCTCTGAAGACTGAAAAATAAAATAGCAATTCTCAAACCTTTTGGTTTCAGGACTCTTTTACATTATTAACAATTATTGAGGATTCCAAAGATCTTTTGTTTATATGGATTATATCTGTCAGTATTTACCATATTAGAAATTAAAACTGATATAAAATATATTTACTAAGTCATTTAAAGATGAAAATTAAGCCATTACATCTTAAAATGTATAACATTTTTATGAAAAATAGCTTTTTCAAAATAAAAAATTAATAAGAAAAGTGGCATTGTTTTACATATTTTTCCAAATTTCTTTGCTGTTTGGATTAATAGAAGCTGGATTTTCATATCTGCTTCTGTGTTCAGTCTGTAGTGATATATTATTTTGGTTAAAATATAGTTTGTGCTAATGCAGACAAGATCAGAAGGGAAACAATAAATTGGGGGGAAATTTAAATTTAAGGGTTCTGAAAAAGGCCTTATTTCTATATATAGAGCATTGACTCAAATTTATAAGAATCCAAGCCATTCTCCAATTGATAAATGATCAAAGGATATGAACAGACAATTTTCAGATGAAGAAATTAAAACTATTTCTAATCATATGAGAAGGTGCTCTAAGACACTCACTATTAATCAGAGAAATGCAAATTAAAACAACTCTGAGATACCACTACACACCTCGCAGATTGGCTAGAATGACAGGAAAAGATAATGATGAAGTTGGAGGGGATGTAGGAAAACTGGGATACTGATACATTGTTGGTGGAATTATGAATACATCCAGCCATTCTGGAGAGCAATTTGGAACTATGCTCAAAAAGTTATCAAACTCTGCATACCCTTTGACCCAGCAATGTTTCTACTGGGCTTATATCCCAAAGAGATCTTAAAGGAGGGAAAGGGACCCACATGTACAAAAATGTTTGTGGCAGCCCTTTTTTGTAGTAGCAAGATAAGTGAATGCTCATCAGTTGGAGAATGGCTGAATAAGTTGTATATGAATGATATATGAATGTTATAGAAAATTATTGTTCTGTAAGAAATGAGCAGCAGGATGATTTCAGAGAGGCCTGGAGAGACTTAACATGAGCTGATGCTAAGGGAAGTGAGCAGAACCAGGAAATCATTGTACATGGCAACAATTATACAATGATCAATTCTGATAAACGTGGCTCTTTCTACCAATGAGATGATTGATGCCAGTTCCAATGATCTTGTAATGAATAGAGCCATTTACACCCAGAGAGAGGACTGTGGGACCTGAATATGGATCACAACATAACATTCTCACTCTTTTTGTTGTTGTTCGCTTGCATTTTGTTTTCTTACTCATTTACTTTCTTTTCTTGATCTGATTTCTCTTGTGCAGCAAGAGAATTGTATAAATATATTTATGCATATTGGATTTAACATATTTTAACATGTTTAACATATATTGAATTGCTTGCCATCTAGGGGAGGAAGCTATGAAAGGGTCAATGTTGTCAAATTGTGCACATGTTTTTAAAATAAAAAATTCAAAAAAAAATATATATATATATATAGAGAGAGAGAGAACGTTTGTGAAGAAAATCTTATCTCACATGTTATGGCATGAAGAGGATTTTTTTTTTTTTTTATAATCAAATGAGCCTTAGTATTGTTATGAAAATAGTTTTGATTTAGTAGATCCCCTAAAAGAATTTCAGGGAATACCAAGTAACCAAGGTCCCTATTTTGTGCACCACTGGAATAAATATCAAGAGCTAAGTGGCTTAGCTTCTGGGTAACAATGGCAGCTTTGTTTACACATCTAAAAATGAGAAAAACAGAGCTGGCCCACTCTGTAGGACTGGCAGTACAGAATCATTTGTTAAAAAAGATGTGCCCCAGATAAAGAGGATAGTTAGAATAGGTACTCTCTTTCTTGTCACTCTGCTTAATTATTAAAACTCTTTCTCAATAATGATCCTAAAAGTAACACTTGTAATCATTTACTTTTTAAATTAAATTTTATTTGCACCAAAATCTGACATTTTACTTCCCACCAATTCCCTTTGAGAAAACAAGAAAAACAAAAACCTTTTTACAAACATGTATAGTTAAGTGAAACAAATTCTCATGTTGTCTATATCCCTTCCCCTTCTTCCCCCCCCCCCAAAAAAAAAAAAAATCTCAGTCTGGCCTTTTGAGTCCATCAGCTTTCAGGTTAGAGGTGAATGGTACTTTTTTGGGGGGTGGGATGGGGTGGGGGGAAGCCTCAGGGGTGTGTCTTGCCCAGGGTCACACAACTAGTAAATATCCAGGGCCAGATTTGAACTCAGGTCCATCTAACTCCAGGACTAGTACACTATTCACTGTACTAATTAGCTACCCTTGTAGAGTATTTTTTAAATGTGAATATTAATAGCTTAGTTTTTTTTTTTCTGAAAACTATTGAAATCCTTTGACCATATATCAATTGAGTTCCTACTTGATTTCTCTTCTAATTTTAGCTTCATTGATTTGTTTGTACAGACATGTATGTAATCAAAATTGTTCATTGCACCTTCTTTGATCCTCTCCATATCATTTGTTCATAAACTCTTCCCCAATCCCTAGCCTTTTTTGCTCCTTTAATTTGTTTGTGATGATATCTTTATGTCATGTACCCATTTGAAGTTTATTCTGGAGTATGAAGTGAATTGTTTCTCAGGCTTTTAGCTAAGATCAGTTGTGGAGTTTGAGGTGATATTGGTCTAAATCTAGTTTCTTTCCAGTTGCCTAGCTATTTTTATCAGAGTGAATTTTTGACCCAATAGCAGAATCTTTGGGTTTATTAAACATTAGGCTACTTTATCTATTATTTACTTCCATACAATCTGGTTCCACTGATCAATTCTCTATCTCTTAACCAGTGTCAAGTTGTTTTGATGATTATAGATTGTAATATAGCTTGAGATTTGGTATTTCTAGGCCCTTTTCATCTGACTTTTAAAAAAAATAAACTAATTCCAGTGAGACTGTTGACTTTCTATTCCTCCAGATGAATACTATATAAAGTAATCCTTTGGTAGTTAGAGTGATGTGGTCCTGCCTAAGTAAATTAATTTGGGTACTATTGTCATTTTTATATTATATTGACTTGTACTAGCCATGTGCCATGAATATTTCTCAAATTAATTATATTTTTATTTGTGTAAATAGTATTTTGTAATTATTTTCATAGGTCTTGCATGTTTTGCAAAGTAGATTTTTAAATAATTTATAGTTTGTGTGGAAATTTTAAGTGGAATTTTTCTTTCTCTCCCTGTTAGATTTTGTTGGTGATAGACACAAATGCTTTTGATTTATATAGGTTCAATCCTTTATTTTCTTAGCAAGCAGCTTTTTGGGATTAGAAATTTAGAACTGCAAAGGGTATCCCTCCATACATGAAAAATAAAAGATATATTAAGAATTATATTTCTAGAAAGGTTTCAGGAAAAGGAATTCTAGATCTGGCAAGTAGTATAACACTAAATTCTTCAGTAGGAAAAATAGCTTTGTGTTGGGAAATAGATGAAGGTTTTTATGTACTGTAAGCCTTTATACTGATTAATTTTCTTTGCATTTCACAAAAGGTAAACAAAGGGAAATCTTTTAGTGATAATCATCATAGCTTTCTTAGCATTAAGTATTCACTAAACATATTTTGATTAAACTTTTATGTTTGGAATTGACTTCAGTAAGGTATTTCTATATTTATGGTTTCAGAATAAGAATTCTCCATAACAATTTAGTTAAACTATATGATTTAGTGAGTGTTTTTGAGAGTTCCTATTTACCATATTTCTATACTCTATGCATATGGAGTTATTTTCATGAAAGAGGGTCTTGTGAAAATGTTGCACTATAAATAGTTTATAGGATAGTATTACTTTATGTTCTTAATACAAATATCTTTGGTTAATATCTGTCTTACAGGTCATGAAAGCAGTAAAAGTGGGAATGAAGGAATATGAGTTGGAGAGGTAAGCCCATCTTGTTTCTTTAAGTAAAGATTAAAATGTAAAAAACCAGTAATTTATGTCCCCAGAAAAGGGACAGATGAGACCCAGCATTGACAGCACTGATTGAGTGGGGATTATGAATACCCCTTCTAGATGGGACTGAAAGATTAGTTTTCTTTTTGCTGTAGCCAATTCATTGGTTCTTGGCAGTGTATTTGATCGTAATAATCTTTGATTATTTTTCAATATGGTTTAGTGCCCCATCATTCTGTAATTGGACTTTCTTTCTGTAATTTACAAGAAACTTTACAAAATAGTCATTATTGTGGTTTGAAAGACTCTAGGAAAAACAGTTTGCCAGTTTTATATGTAAACATTGGCATCATTTCTGCTGTGCTCAGAGGACATAATCTGTGATGGTTTAAGAGACTTGTAAAATGTTCTGAAGGATTCAATTAAACTGCAACTTCAATTAGATGGGCAAGGAAGGTCGATCCTTAGTTGTCAGAGTTGCAGGACTTGGAGTCAGGAATACCTGGGTTCAGATATCACCTCAGACTTATTTTCTGTGTCATACTCAATGATGTCACTTACCTCTCTGTGTCTGTGTATCTTCATTAATAAACTGAATTGACTGGATTTGGTGGCCTCTGAGATCCCTTCTGCCACTTAGTCTGTGATCCTTCGATCTTATGACCTCTGGGGAGGGGAAAGAGGATATTGATCTTATCAGCATAGTCCTCTGGGCTATCACTAGCTTGACTTTACCCAGAAATGTGGCCACATTTCTAGAATGGGGAACAAAAGACTGGATGGAAGTTAAGTCTAAAAGAATCAAGTGTTGGCCTTCAACTGAAAAGGTGAATTAAACAAGTGAAGGTGACCTGAAGCCTCACTTCCTGCCAGTGACTTCACAGTTCTGACTTGAAGGCCAGCTTATTTCTGGATGCTAAACAAGTACACTGAGCCCAATCCTATCCTTGTCTCTAGTCTACCATCAAGTCCTACCTAAGAAGGGGAAGTAGAAAAAAGAGGCAGATCATAAGGAATTTCTCATTTTCCTTCATCCCAGTCTAGCTTCTTTTGGATCCTGGGCACATGGATATGTACGTTTGTCCTTTGTGATTCACTCCAGTCATTAATGTAGTATGCAAGGGCTTGTTTTTGTATCTGATTCATGTGTATCCCATGGGGATACCAGGTGAGAGCAGTGCTCGGGGGTACGTTCTTGACACCACTTTTTAAAAAGCAAAAGTGTCTTGGAGACAGTTCGTTATACTGTAAGCTTAAAAGAAATTGGCAACTAGGGCTGAATACTGGAAGGAAACTTGGTTTGAGAAGAAAGGCTCAGCTGGATCTGAGTCCCTGTCTTCTTCTTTCTTGTGTGCACCAACTCCTATAGTAGTCATTGCATTCCATTGGGGATTAGAAAAGATAAGGGTCTGTGACCTGTGTGTTTTATTTAACTCAAGAATAAAAAGAAAGAATTCAATGCATGAATTGAGGATGAGAATGAAAAGTGAAGTTGAGTCTGAAAGGATCAGGAAAGGAAATAAAAAAAAGTCTTTGATAGAAGCAATATAGTTTGAAGAAATGGAGGTGATATTAAACTTTAAAGTTGTAACTGTAGTAGAAACCTTGAAGAGGGAAACAGTAGATTAATTCATAGCACCATATTCCATATGGTTTATGTTGTGAGGAAAGTTTGGTTGAGAAGGAGTTAAAAGGGTCATGTCAGAAATGGGATGCTTTTGGGGAGCACTTTGTAAATGACCAAATCATATTTAATCTCGTAGATCTTATCTGTTCGAAGGATTGAACTGAGGTAGGGAGTAATAATCAAACTTCTCATAGCATCTGCTATAGCAATATGATCTCTGTTGATAGGCAATGCAATATCCGTAGTCTGATGTTCCAATTAATCTCTGAGTTTCCCCAGAGTTTTGTGATGTGAAATATCAGAAATACATTTTGACAGCAGCCTGCTGTTACCAAGCCTAGTAAGGTGGGATGGATAAGGAGGAAGGACTGAAGAGGGCTATAGAAGAAGCTCCTCAAAAATGAAGCTTTCAGAGCCCAACTCAGATGAATTCCAGGTAGCCACTACTCTTCTTTTGGGAGGCTTTGGTTAAATAAGGTGAATAGAAATATTGGTGACCTAAAGGAAGAACCATTGATATGTCATCTCAGAATTGAGCCTTTTGGATCCCTATTAGAGAAAGATGGAGAGTTTTCATAGATTAATGAAAAGGACAAAATAGAAATGAATTGAAAGCATTTTAAAAAGTTAATATATCCTACCATAAAGGGACCTGACTCAATTAGATTGATCCAAAATGATGCCAGAACTGTAGTTTGCAGTAAAATAGCAAAATAAGTGAAAAATTGGAGCAAAAATAAGATGATGGCCCCACGACCACAGATTCCTGGAGTGGCAGTCTGATCTCCAATTTGGGCTTCCTTCATATAATTTCTGGATTTGAGAGAAGTAAAAATTCTTGGGTATGAATTCCAAGGAGAGAACCCCAACTACTATTTCAGAAATTTCTGTGTTTCTTGCCCATGGTGTTTCCCAAAACGGTACCCAGAGGTCAATCCCTATAGATCTGGTAACATATTTTTAGGTCAGGACTTTTGTCTTTCTATGAGACATAGCTTTTTGAAAGTTGATCTTCCCCTTACTTCTCAGAATTGATGATGTCTAAAAATACCTTCTCTTGGAGTTTGCCTTTCCCTTTCTCAGTGAAAGCAAAGAAAAGTTTTGTTTTGTTTCAATATTCTGGGGCAGAGGGGAGGAAACAATTTAGGATTTAGTGACTTGTTCAGGGTCTCACAAGAGTCTGAGATTGGATTTGAACTCAAGTTCTTTTCACTTCAGGGCTAATGCTCTAGTCACTGTGCCACCTAGCTGCCCCACACAGAAAAAATTCATTCTAGGAATTTGAGGGAATGTAACCTAGTGGGCAGATAACTCATATATAGTCCTTTAACATGTTAGTATGCTTTCTTTACATAACCCGTTTTAATTAGGTGGTGCAAGTTTCAACTTCATTTTACAATTGGAGAGACTGAGACTCAGAAAATTCGAGTAATTTGTTTATAGTTATATGTAGTAATGGAGACTCAGAAGGTTGGAATAATTTGCCTGTAGTCAACTGAGATCACTGCCAGTGCATTGATGTCAGTTGGTTAATTCTGTACACTGAATGATGGTAATTATTTGTGTGAAATCTGGGAGAACTTAAGCAAGAAGACAGTCCCAAAATGCATTTTTTTTTTTTTTTAAAAAAGAAACAACAAACTTATAAGCAAGAAACTCAAAAAGAAATTGTGTTATAGAGAGAATTGGAAGACCAACCAAGGCCAGTGGTCATGACCAGATTAATTTAAATTTAAGACGAAATATCAGAAGGCACAAATAGGAATAACTCCTCAGATATGTATATAGCTTTGTGTTTTTCAGAGTACCTATAAATTTTTTTTCTCATTTGATCTTCACAGCAGCCCTGTGAGAGACAGAGGAATGAAGGGGGCAGGAGAAGAAAAGAAGGGCAGCCAGGGAGAACATGTAGACAGGTGAAGAATAGAATTCACCTTGGATTGTTACACCAAAAAAAAAAAAATAAATGTGATGGATTCCCAGGGGTTCTGAGGGAAATCTGGTCCTCAGAGCCAAGTTTCTGCCCAGAAGCAGAAAGCCTCACTGTTCTTTTCCTGTTCTCTTAGAGGAAAAGAGCCTCTGGGATTTCCTGTGATGGCAGGAAAGAAATAAGATTTTTCCAGAGATTCATAAATGCACTTGGACTCCTTGACAAAGGCTTTGGAACAGTTAGGTTAGAATAGGAAAACACATAACTAAGAGTCACTGAGTTTACTCTTTGAGAACTTTTTTTTTTTTTTTTAATATGAAGACTTTATGTAGGCCATCTCACATTTTGGGAGCAAGAGGGGTAGAGATCTTCTGGGTGTCTTTGGGATGTATTTCTTATCAGGATTCTGACTAGGTTACTTTATATCCTTTTTAACTGAAGGAAGGCTTTATTTTTTATGACAAATTCTCATAAAAAAACCTTATTGCCCTTTTGTTAGTTCGATTTATTGCATGTGTAACTTTAACTTTGCTGAGCCAAAGTTTTTTCATCTGTAAATGAAGCAGTTGGATTATATCATCATCATCTTCATCATCATAATAGTAACTAACATTTATATGGTGCTTATTGTGTGCCAAGAATTGTGCTAAGCGCTTTACAATTTTTATCTCATTTGATATTCATGAAAACCTGTTACTATCCTCATTTTATGTGTGAAGAAACTGAGGCAAACAGAGTTAAGTGAGCTGTCCAGGATCACACATCTAGTTGTTTAAGGCCAAATTTAACTCAGGAAGAGAAATCTCCCTAACTCCAGGCTCTATTCACTATGACACCATAAAGACATCTTCTCAGGTCTCTTCTGGCTCAAATTTTTATGATTCCTATGATGCTGTAGGTGCTGCTATACTGGAGTGATTTCCAGTCCTTTTAGGTGAGGTAGAGAAGAACTCATATTTTGAAAGTGTTTAAACCTCTGTGTATGGGACTTCCACTGCAATTTACCTTTGTCCTTGAAGGCTGTTTGGGTTTTGCTTCAACCACCTGGACTTCTCTCTGGGAAAGGAAACTTTTGGGCTAGTTTGCAGGCATCTCAGCCTTTTTTAATGACCTTTCATTTGTCTGAAACTGTCATAGAAATGCCAAAGGATTCCAGCTTTTCTTCCTTACTACCTGCTCCGCTCTATTTTCAGTCTTTGTGTTTAGTGAAGGGACTAATTCAGGAAAATGAAACAGTTTCAGGAATATGATGTAGGAGATATGCTCTCTCAGAATCTTTCTCTGCCCCAGCTTTATAGCCATTGATGGATGAAACAGCTACAAAGAACAGTGAGGAATTCACCAAAGATGGGCTTGTGAGGGAAAATGGACATTATAGCTTGGTGATGATGGGAGAAATTTTAGAAATTTTACTTGTGCCATAGTGGGGAAGCTACTGGTCACTTCAAAAGGGCATCTTGTAGCACAATGAAAAGGACACTGGACCTGGGATCAGGAATACCTGATTTTGCATCCTGCCTCTGACACCCAACTATGTAACTGCCACTTACTTTCTCTCAACCTTAGTTTCTTCACACACAAAATACAGATAATACTAGCAGTATCTGACAGGGTTATTGTACAGAGGATCAAATGATAATATAGACAAATGCTTGGCAAACCTTAAAGCTATTAATAGTATTAATATAATAGTTGTATAATGTTAGCTTTTTATTATTTTTTCACCTTTGACATTATCTCCAGGACACCAAAGTTTGTCATTGCATCTGAAAATTAAAGCCCTACCATAAATAATAACCTTGAAAAATAACTACACTGTCATGCCATGTACTATTTTGAGCTTGAAAATGTAAAGCACTGACCATTGTATTGTTTGGAAAATTATTTTCAGTATTATTTTGTCAGGTGGAGACTTTCTATCATCATGTACAGTTCTGCCCTCTTCAAAATGTGGGCCATGTCTGAAAAAAGTCGGGCCACAGAGCTGTCATACTGGCATTTTAATGCACTTTAGCAAAACAGACTGCCACATAGTTTGGTTAGTGATCATACAATTATGAAAATAGACAAAAGTACAAATTCATTGTGCCATAGTCAATTAGACAAGCTTCAGATAAGCGTGACCTGAATGGATGTCCTGCTCTCTGGGAGCACCAAACTTGGGACATTTGGTGCCCAGTAGAGACAGCAACATTGTTTCATGGTTTCCCAGGAGTTGGGCATTAGAGGAGATTATTCATGAAGAAACAAAGGATTAGAAAGTGAGCTGCTGCCTTTGCCAACTATATTTGGGTGGGACTGAAGGATTTTCGTTAATTGCAAATAGGGTCAGTTAACAGTAAATACATTAATGAAGTTTACTAAGAGTCTTCTTTCTCCGTGCCTCTAGAACTGTATGTTCAGCTTCAAAGAAAATGAAAAATCATTTCCTACAATTAAGGTGTAGTGAATTATCTTAAACCAATAAGACATTAGTGTTTGGGTAAATCAGCAGATGATAACATTTAAATACAGGTCCAATCAGCTGGTCCATTTTTACTATTTCATGTTATTTAATTTTAATAACTTAACTGGCTTACAGCTGTTTGGCATAAAGCTGACAGCTGAGCCAATTACCTGCAAATACTAATTTGAAACATGCTCAATTGGCCATATAAGCATGTCTCCAGCTCACATTTGCCGCAAGATTATTAATAACTTAGTGTTTTTTGATAATCTTGGGCTTTAATTGAAATAATTGAAATAGCTTTCTCATTCTCACTAAGCCTGTCAGTTTGGGCATTTGCACACTCTTGAAATCATTGTGGCCTGAGGGTAGTGAGGGTAGTGAGTGATGTATGTTTAAAAGACTGTGACTGATATGGGTAAAATACTCCAGTTCTTGAGTCATTCATAATTCCTGATTAGAGATTGGTCACGGTACTCCTTTGGTTTTCTTTTGTGACTGTTTAGGACCTGGACTCTACATTTGTTCTTTCTACTATAGGCAAGAGCAAGCCCTTAGTAATTATTGCCCACTTTCCCTCCTGCCTTTGTTAATAAAGCACTTGCCAAGTTGTGCTTACCTCTTGTTTTTGCTAATGGTCTTGTTGCTTCTCCTTGAATAGCAGCAGAATGTTATTTGAAGGATCAGTATTGTAGCAGGTGTCTTATATCTAATTTATGCTTTTGCATTCTATTATCATATGAGGTAGAGGTAAGAAGCAGTGTTCCTACGTTAGGGGTGATCTTAATGAAGTCATGTGGTTCCTATGGATAAGTCATGAGTATATCCCACAAGGAGAACAGATTGCAAAGCCCTTCTCTCTTGAGTGCATTGCACATGGAAAAGATGTGTAGGAGACCTTAGAAAGTACAATTCAGGTGAAGAGAAAGGATAATGAGAAGAAAAGATAATTTGTACAAAATCCTATGACCCTATTAACTCATGGTAATTAAAGCTGAAAGAATAGTGTAGCAGGATTGCTACCCAGACGTGTTTTTCTGTCCTGACTTCTTCAAGATAATGAAAGGCTTTGACACTCTCTCCCCTTGCTCCCCACTTTTTCAGTGCTTTTGAAAGTCTGATTTTTGACCTTATTCTTTATTCTATGAAATGTTGTCTCCTGGTCCCAGAGGCAGGACTTAGACAATGAAGCAAGAGCTTTTTCATATTTGTCACTGCACAATGTAAGTCTCTTTGGAGGTCTCTGATCCCTTGGGGATCAGGGCCCTTCTCTATCCATTTATCTGTCTCTTTTTCTTATGTTCCAGTGGCACAACCTGAGAATGCTCCCATGGATGTCTACGCCTTTTAACTTTCTCTCCATTGTAGAGAAATACTCAGGCAGTTGGGTATGGGAAAGGTTGTAGCACTTAGAATCATAGGATTTTAAGATTCCTAAGAAGGAACTCTTTTTTTTAGAGATGATAAAAATAAGACCCAGATGTGCAAGTAACTTGCCTTAAGTTTCATATAGATAATAAGTAGATGAGTCAGACTACAAATGCAAGTTTTCTGACAACAAGCCTGGAGCCATTTTCACCACCTCATGAGCTGTTCTCTTTCTTACATGCTAATCCTGAGGGGTTGGATTGGGCAGGTGAAAGACCACTACTTGTTCCTGGTAGGACTTACACATTTCCAAAAATTAGTTAGTACATGAGAGATTCCAATTTCTCTTGGAAACTCTTTGCCATCAAATTGTGTTTACTTTGATTCTATGGGCACTTTGCAGTGTGCTTGGTCAGAGGTAAAAGGAGTCATAGCTCTTGTCCTGATGATTTTAAAAGATATGCATTATGGGATAAGCTCATAGATATCAAAGCAGAATATTAGTGCAGGCAGTTTATAGATGGGTACCCCTGACTTTGATCTACTTTGGGAAAAATGAAAGGATAATTTTTTCCCTTTTTGTGATACTGTTTGTTATCAATTTATGTAAAGCTTACCTGTCTGTCTTAAGCAGATACAACCCACTTTCAATTTTCTGCTCTGATGGAGGAAAGACCCATGACATGAATAATCCCCAACTACAGAAAACTTAACATTCACTTATTTGGAATAAGGTAGTAGCATTTTTTAAAGCAGGCTCGTCTTGTGCCCCATTTGTCCTCAGCCAATTTTAGAACTGTTCTGCCATCCTTGAGCAGATACCAGAGTAGGAGGTGACCCAGGTTGAGGGGGCAGAACAAGCTTGGAGTTTTGAACAAAAAACCAGACTATTGCTTGGGCATGCAGGTAATTGGAAGCTGTGTTCTCTTTTACTTTTGTACGTTGGGCAGTGAGAGGCCTGGGAGATAGAAGTCTCCATTGTTACCGCCTTATTCTTAAAGCCTTTTCTGAGCAGGCTGGCTCTAGTCATGAAAAACCTGTTACCGAATTAGTTCATTCTCCCAGGGTCCAGGAAGGGGTGTACTTAAATACCTGCTCCTTCCTTTTATTTTCAGCATGGGCCCCACTATTGCTGGGAAAGGACCATTAGAGAGACATGAGCATCATCAAAGTAGGTGTGACTGGTAGAGAGAGAAAGAAGCCCATTTGCAATGGAACATAACAGGTGAAGCACAAATGAGTGAATCCCATATCTCTGGTGGAGTTGAAGGAAGTAAGTCCCAAATGGGCCAGTCATCTGGAAGGAAGCTAGGGCCACGAGTTCTGATTGGCTGAAGAGAGGCTGGGAGGGTAGGGGCTCCTGGACCACAAAAATGGTAGTAGTAGCCATTGCCTGGCATTGCCCCCTAGAGTCTGAAAGGAGTGAAACCTCTCAGAAGTGCTCCTCATTCTGGGCTGTTCTCGGGTTTGGGAGAAACAGGAGGCAGCGCAGTGTTCTGCAGCTTCTATACTACATCAGAAGAGATTCAGAGGTCTAATTGGATGATAGAGCATCCTGGTGAGTAAATAGTTGGCTGAATTTGTTCACATTGCCCAGAGAGAGCCAGCCTAATGAATGTTGGAGTTATTAAAGGGAAGGAAATTGATAGCTAAATTAGCTTAAAGGGAACTTGTAACTAAATTAAGAGTAAAGTACTTTCTCAGGACCTTTTCAAGTGATTACAAATTGAAAGTTGTAGAGTAGAAGAGAAGAGGATTTTCCCAGCTAGAGAGCAGTGAGGATTAGAAGAGGAGTAGTGAGGAGAGAAGCAGGCTATGTCATACATATTCCCAAATAGGCCAATAACATTAAAACCTACAAGCTAGACTTGTGATTACCCTAGGTTCACATTTTTTTCTTTCTCATGTATTTGTCTGACAGGTTCATTTATGGCAGAGTGTGACTCAGGTTTATTTGGGGCTTCAAATTCATTTCTGCATTTGCTCTAATACATGTATGTCTATGGTATTAGTATTTCTTTTGTCTTATTGCTAAATAAATGGCTATATTTCAGATATAAATACATCATCATTTTGAGTGACTGATTTTGTGTAAAGGGAAACACACTGGTAGGGGCTCAAGTGCTACAGTAGTAAGTAGGGAAAATGGTAGGCCCTGTTCTCCTTATAAACTAGGTGATGTTGTTACTACATTTCTGTAGTCCATGCCTTTCCCTCTGTTGGAATTTTTGGCTTGTAGACCTGTTTTCTGGTGGCCCCATTCAGCCTGGGTCCTTTTCTGTATGTACACTTCTTCTTTTACTAATCTCACTAGGTATTCGTCCTCTCTTCTGGGAAAACTGTATCAGGAAGACTCCAATAGGGATGCTGGTTGCAGGTCTCTTGGAGGGGGTTTCCTGGTCCTAAAGCTGCCCAGGCTCCATCCCAGGCTGATCTCCTTTTGTGGCTCTGGCTTAGGCTTATGGGTCCTATGGCTCCAAGATCTAAGTTCAGGCCTCTTGATGGACCCCTGGAATAGGAGCTGTCTCGGCCTGTTTCTTGCTGTTTTTCTCAGTGAACAATGAAGTACTGATTTCACTCTCTTCTAAGGCTCTAAGGAAGTCCATGTGCTTCTGCTCTATCTCCCTGCAAAGTGAATTGTGGAAGCTGGAGGACCCCACCTACTCAAACTGGCTAAAGCTAAGATTTTAAAGGATTTAGGCCTTAGCTCCACACCTTGACTTTTTTTTTTTTTTAATTTAAAAAAAAATTAGAAAAAAGAAAAAACAGAAAAGAAAAATATAACAAAACAAAAGAGAAAATTTTCACGTACCCAGCAGAACATCAGACAGGCCTCAAAATATATAACAATAACTTACCAGTTTAAGAAAAGATATATAATAATAGAAGAAATTATATTCATGAGTGTCCATCTTTTCTTTGCTTCCTTGTAGGTTCTTTTGTTCTCTGCTGTGCATTTTTTTTACTTTATTTTTTTCCCCTTTCATCCCTTCTATATCTTTCAAGCAGGCTATAATTATCTACATATATATTTATATATACTTATATAGATACACACACACACCTGCCCTCCACATATATTATACATATACATTTGCACACATACATATATCTATATGGACACTTAGAGCAACATGCATCTAAAACTATATTAGTATGGCTGACATAATAATATATATTTCTCTCTTGATTGAATCTTTAAGTTTGACTGTGTAAGATCAGTGATTACTAGCTATACTTTTTTTCTAATAAATTCTATTCCTGATCCTTGTTATAATGTTTATGTATATCTCCTTTCTTATCCCTGCTAACTCTTCTTCTTTAATTCTGCTCCTTAACTTGCATTGCTATTACTTAACTATCCCCTATCTCCTCCTTTGTCTTCTTCCTCCACCCTTTACTTTCTTCTTTGCCCATTCCTTTTTTTTTTTTTAAATAACTTTTTATTGACAGAACCCATTGCAGGTTAATTTTTTTACAACATTATCCCTTGCACTCACTTCTGTTCCGATTTTTCCCCTCCCTCCCTCCACCCTCTCCCCGAGATGGCAAGCAGTCCTATACATGTTAAATAGATTACTGTAGATCTTGGATACAATATATGTGTGCAGAACCGAACAGTTTTCTTGTTGCTCAGGGAGAATTGGATTTAGAAGGTATATATAACCTGGGAAGAAGAACAAACATACAAGCAGTTTACATTCATTTCCTAGTGTTCTTTCTTTGGGTGTAGCTGCTTCTGTCCATCCTTGATCAATGGAAACTAAGTTAGATCTTCTCTTTGTTGAAGAAATCCACTTCCATCAGAATACATCCTCATACAGTATCGTTGTTGAAGTATATAATGATCTCCTGGTTCTGCTCGTTTTGCTCAGCATCAGTTCATGTAAGTCTCGCCAATCCTCTCTGTATTCGTCCTGCTGGTCATTTCTTACAAAACAATAATATTCCATAACATTCATATACCACAATTTGCTCAACCATTCTCCAGTTAATGGGCATCCATTCATTTTCCAGCTTCTGCTTTGCCCATTCCTTACTCCTTATTTCTTTACTGATTTTGGAGGGTGCCCTACCCTTTATGGTGTGTGTGTGTGTGTGTGGGGGGGGGTTGTGGGTTGTGTATGTGTGTGTATGTAATGTTGCCTATTTAACTCCTTCCTAATGTGAGTAGATTTTCAGAATTATGAACCTCCTCCCCTTTTAATGCTTCTGTGAATGTTTCTCCTCTGCACCCCATTTGTATAACATAATTAATATTTTACCTTTTCCTAAATGGTTTTGCTTTTTAGAGTCAGATCATACTCAACTCTACCCTAAACTTCCTTTTGAGCTACCCAATGGCTGAAGTCAATCTAAAACCTGAAGTATATATTCCATGTAAAAAAAATATAAACAATTTGTCCATGTTAAGTTACTCAAAATTGATCTTTGCTATTTATTGACCCTTATATGTTAAATTTTCTTTTGAATTTGGATTTGGTTAAAAGTCCTGAAAATCTACAAGTTTGTTGGATCTCCATTTCTATTCATTTAGTATTGTAGATAATTTTGCTGGATAAATTTTTGGCCACAGGCCTAGTTTTTTTGATTGACAGACAGTATATATGATTCCAGGACTTGTGGTCTTTAATTGTGGCTGCTGCTAAGTCCTGTATAATTCTAACTGTAGCTCCAGCACATTTGAATTGTTTTTTCCTTGTTTCTTGCAAAATTTCCTCTTTGATCTGGAGATTTTTAAATTTGGCATTCCTATGTGTTTTCTACAAAGGATCTCTTTGAGATAGTAATTGATGAATTTTTTCTATTTCTACTTTCTCCCTAAATTCTATCACTCTAGGACAATTTTCTTGGATTACTTCTTGCATTATTATGTCAAGGTTCTTTTTTTAGTCACAGCTTTCAAGTAGTCCAATTATTCTTTTTTCCCTTCTATTTAGTCTATCCTTTCCCCTTTCCCCTTTCTCCTCCCACTTTTCTATAAAGTGAGAGAAGTTTCTCTGTGAAACCAAATATGTCTAATATTCTTTCTTTGAGCCATATCTGCTGAGAGTAAGATTCACACAATGTTCATTTCCCTCCTTTCTTTCCCTTAGTTATAATAGGTTTTCTTTTCCTCTTCTGAGATATAAATGTTCCTCATTTTACCTCTATTTTCCCTTTTTTACCAGTACAATCTCCTTTCTACCTCTAGTTTATTTTTTATATTATAACAGTAAAATTAAATTATACATGCACTTTCTTTGTACACCCATAACAGAAATACAGTTCTCAGTAGTTCTCTTCTTTTTACCTTTCTATACTTCTCTTAAGTTCTATATTTAGGAGTCAGATATTTTGTTTAGCTCTGGTCTTTTCATCAGAAATAAATGGAATTCACGTGGTTCGTTGAATGTCCATCTTCTTCCTTGAAAGAAAATGCTCAGTTTATGGGGATAGTTTATTCTTGGCTGCATTCCAAGTTCCTTTGCCTTTCAGAATATCAGATTCCAGGCCTTTCAATCCTTTAAGATGGAAGCTGCTAGATCTTGGGTGATCTTTATTGTAGCTCCTCAGTATTTGAATTGGTGTTTTTTTTTTTTTTTCCCCTAGCTGTTTGTAATATTTTTTCCTTGATGTGATGCTTCTGAAATTTAGTCACATTATTTCTTGGAGTTTTAATTTTGGAGTCTCTTTCAGGAGGTGTTTGTTTAATTCTTTCAATGGCTATTTTACCTTCTGATTCTATGACATCTGGGCAGTTCTCTTTGATGATTTCCCGAAAAATAACATCTAGGCTCTTTTTTTCATCATGGTTTTCAGGAAGTCCAATATTCCTTAGATTGTCTCTCCTAGAGCTATTATCCAGGTCATTTTCCCCAAATAGATATTTTACATTTTCTTCTATTTTTTCATTTCTTTAGGTTTTGCTTGACTGATTTTTGATGTCTCATTGAGTCATTCATTTCCATTTGTTCAGTTCTGATTTTTAGTGAATTATTTTCTTTATTTACTTTTTTTTCCACTCTTTTTTTGTATTTGTCCAATTGAGTTTTTAAATGAGTTGTTTTGTTCTATGGATTTTTTTTTTTCCATTTCACAAATTCTGTTTTTCAGGGAGTTGTTTTATTTTTCCATTTTGTCAAATCTTATCTTTTAATGAATTATTTGTTTTTTTTCCATTTTACTAAGACTATTTTGTAATGAATTTTCTTCAGATAATTTCTGTGCTTTCTTTTCCAAACCCTCTTGCAAAGTTTTCCTTTCCTTTCCCCATTTTTCTTCTAGCTCTCTTTTTAGATCCTTTTAAATTTCTTCTAGGAGAGCCTTGTATGTTGGGGACCAGTTATTTCACATTTTAAGGACTCCATCTGGAGAAGATCTGCTTTTAGTCTTCTCAGGGCTTGAAATCTGTTCTTCTCTTTCACCATAAAAACTATCTATGGACAGAGTTCTTTTTGCTTTTTTACTCATTTTTTAAAACTTGAGATCTGTTTTTAGGGCAGGGGAGATTGTCTATGCTTCTTCTACAAGCCACAGCAGGTATACTGAGTCCATGCTGACTCACTCCTGGTGCTGGGTGGGCGTGGCCAAGTCCTGTGAGATTCTGGTGTTTTGGGTTTTTTGAGTTTGTGTTGGATGTTTTATAACTTCTCTGCTGATCTACTGGCTTGCAACCAGGGCAGAATGGCCAACACTGCTGTTGTAGATTCCTTACCATATGTTCTCTGCCACATGGAGTCCATACTGCCCTGGGACTTTGCGCTGGCCTCTGTGCTCAGCTTGCTTTACGCTTGGCCCGTTTCCCTTATGCTCGATTGAAACAGACCTTTTCTGGAGAGCTTCAAAATTATCTTCTGCTGGTAATTTGTTACACTCCCAATATTCGTGGATTCTGCCAGTCTAGAGCTAATTCAGAGGCTGGATTTGCTAATTAGTTTGAGGGTTAGTTTGAGGGATGTAGCATCCTACCAGTCAGAAAGAAACGTCTTCTCTGCCATCTTGGCTCCACCCCCAATCCAATTCTTATATTTTCTGTTCTCCAGATCTATTGTTTTTCTTATAAAATGTTTCACTTTGTGTTCTATTTTTTTCTTCCTTATATTCTGTTTTGTTACTTATTTATCTCTTCTAGCTTCACTGATCTCCTCTTCCCCAATTCTAATTTTAAAGAATTTTTTTTGTCCTTAAAACTATCTCCCCCCCCCCCCCCCCCACCATGATTTTCATGTTTTTCTTGGATGATTTTTTTTTTGAGTTTTTTCTCAATATATGTCATTTGATTTTTAAAGTCTTTTTTGAGTTCTATAAATTTTCTTTGGGAAAAGAGCCATTTAACAGTTCTCTTTGGGGTAGAAGAAGTTTTTTTTTTTTTTTTTTTTTTTTACTTCAGTGTCCTCCTCTGAAGATGAACTCTGGTCTTTCCTATTCCCATAGTAAATTTTTATGATTGAGTACTTCTTTGCTGGTTCATTTTTTTTTTTTTTTTAAATAAGGAGTATTATTAGTATAAGCACCTCTAATTCTGAGGTGGGGGGATGTTAAACTCTAGCTTCACTTCAGCTCCTCTTCTCTGACCTAGACCTTCAACCAAGAGTCCTTCCCCCCATCCTCCCCTCCGCAAGTGCCCACAGCCAGCAGCATCTCTGCCTGCTGCCTCTGTGCTTACTAGGTGTGTTTAGTTCTTTCATGCCACTGTTTCCATAGCACAGCTGGGCCTGATTAGTTTCCTCAATCTTCCAGGACTCATGCCCCCAACTCCAGAGTCTGGGAGGTAAAGGTTTCTGTGGTTCCTGCTGGCGCTCCAGCTAAACCTTCACTTAGCTCAGGGCTTAGTGTTTCTATGGAAGTAATTTGGAGGTGTTTACACTTCACAGGGGCTAAACTCTAGCTCAGGAACTTTGTTCAGGTCTTCTTGGATTGTGCCAGGAGGATCCCTGTTCTACTCCAAGAATTCTTGATTTTTCACTAGTCTGTGTGCATCCTGAGGTGCAGATTTGTTTTGTTTATGGAGGAAATCTGGAGAGCCTGAAATTTACCAACCTATTCACCATCTTCCCAGAACCCTCTCAGACCCTGACTTTCTTCTTTCTTGTTTCTGCCCAAAATACTTCCCAGTCTTTTGACAACTTTGTTGTATAGTCCTGGACTAGATTTAGGATCTTATTCCTATTTCTCTTTGGTTTTCTTTATTATTATTCTTTCTGGTGCACTTTTAGAACTTTGCTGAAGTGTTTGTTGTTGAAATAAGCTCCTAGGACCTTAACCAGAGGTCCTGTTGGTTTTTGTTTTTAACAAATAACAAAACTCTTGCAGTAAGAGAAAGCTCATTTAATCAAGGAGCATTAGAGAAGTTTATAACTTCACCATCCTTCAGCAAGTGTTTATTAAGCACCTACTCTGTACCAGGCATAGTACTAAACACAAGACTTACAGGAATGAGCTTCCTCTTTGGTAGCAAGGGTTTCACCTACTATACTACCAAACCTTCCAGACACAATAAAGTCACATTAGTAGAGAGTGGTGACTGATTATGTGGGTTTCATTGGCAAAATGAATCTGAGATAATAGTAATCCATGACAAGAGAGAAGCTGAAGGTAGCTAGATGTATGAATAAAACTTGCTTCCCACGGAGATTAGGGCTGCCCATTTTGCCTGGGCAGAATCAAAATAATAGACAAACCAAGTATGATTGTAAAAAATAATATTAGCAACAAAATTTAAAAGTTATCCTGGAGAAAGAGAACATAAGAAGCCATGGAAAAAGAACATTTTTGTTACATTTTTGTTAAAGTTCACATGCACTTTTAAAAATAAAGTTTTGATAACTTATAATTGCTATATAGAGAGACATTATAGAAGAGTGGATAGAGGGCTAACTTTTTAAGAGTCAGAAGAATATGGGTTCATGTTCCATCTTTTATACATTGTAGTTCCATGGCCTAAGCAAGTTACTTAACCTTCCCCCATCTCCAACAGTTCTCTGTTATTTGTGGATGATCATTTGCTTTCTGTATTAGTAGAAATATTTCTCTCAGACCTTGAGTTCCTAGAACCAGTTAAATCACAATAGTACTAGATTTCTCCCCCAAAGTTTTATGCATAATTGTTTAAAACTTTCATTTTTCTTAATGAGTGTTCTTATTTATGTGTACTAAATGTGAAATAAAAATCTTTTAAAATATAATGTAAAAATAAAATATAACAATTGAGTAAATTCTGTTCCATTAGCTTATGAAGGCTGAGTGTTTAATGGATAAGAAGGGATAGTACCCTTTTCTATTCCAAAGATGTAAAATCTGAATTTTATTCACCCCAATCCCCTTTTGTATTTTCTTAGGCACACAGGGAGAGGTAATGAACATTCCCTCCACTGCCCCCCAAGTTCTTCCTTAATTCTGGTACTATAGTAAGATTCAGAATACTCAAATGAATGTTTCCAGGGATTCTCAAACTTTTTAAATAGGGGGCCAGTTCACTGTCTCTCAGACTGTTGGAGGGCCGGACTGTAGTAAAAACAAAACCTTTGTTTTGTGGGCCTTTAAATAAAGAAACTTCATAACCCTGGGTGAGGGGGATAATCATCCTCAGCTGCTGTACCTGGCCCGAGGGCAGTAGTTTGAGGACCCCTGGTTTAAACTAATTGATTTGAGAATTTCTTCCAGTGACACAAGTGGTAAACTATCCATACCTGCCCATTCTGCAGCTCTTGTCCAGGAATTCATAAATTAACCACAGGTGGTCCACTAACCATACTGAAGTTCTTCCTTGCTTTCTCTTGACATGTTGGGGAAACCAATGGAGTGCTCTGGCTATTTACCTCTTATTCCTTGCCCTCTTTATGTGAACACTCCAGCTTCTTCTATTCTTATCATTCAATTCCTTGATGGCATTTTTGTTCCTATTCTTTTTTAGGAGCTCCCCTTTGGGTATGGGTTGCAACTGGTCAAAACAGAGTGCTTTGTTGCACTCTCTGAGATATTCATTTTTAATTCTTTGGATACTGTTTTATTCTGTGTTTTACTTCCATAGCAACACTGATAGATGTTGATATTTTAAAAATAAGCCTTTGCTTTCATAGGAAGCTTTGGAGTTATTAAAGGAGCTTTGCAGTTTTCTGAAGGCAATCCAGCCCACTCACTCCCTCCTGTTCATCTCAGGGCCCAACTTGTTATATACAGAGCGTTATATCACTGTGTATGTGTGTGTGTGTATAGCTGTTTATCACTACATATAAAATAGTATAAAGGATAATGAAAAATTAAATTTCCGGAATGACTTTGTCATTGATTTCAGTGTTTTGTAAAATCTCTTACTCTTCCAATCCATCCTCCATGCCAAAGTGATTTTCCTTAAATGTAGATCCAGTTGTGTCATTCCTGTACCCAGGAAGCTCCCGTGCTGCCCTCCGGTCTCTAGGATAAAGCATAAACTCCACATTTTGACTTTTACAGCCCATCATCTCACTCCAGCCTATTTTTCCAGCCTTATTGTAGATTCTTCTCTCTCTTGAACTTTGTAATTTCAATAAGAAGACCTTCCTTTGTGCTTACATATGGGCGTTCATTTCTCTCCTTGTGCTGCCATTAATGTTCTTCTTTTCCTCTCCTCTCCCTTAATTGTCTCTTTTCAGTAGTGAGGCACTTTTTTGCATGAAGCCTTTCTTGATCAACAGGTACTTGTGGACTTGCCTTCCCTAGTACTTTGTATTTATTTGCATTTTTCTGCATATGATTGCATATGCATATTTCATTAGTCTTCAACTGTATACTCTTTGGGAAGTAGTGATTGTTTCTTTTGTTGTCCTTGTAACCTCAGTACCAAACACCATGCTTCCTGGTAAAAGTAGGCACATAGATAGATGCTTATTGATTAATTACAAAATCCTCTTTGTATTATAATATCTTAATGAGAGTTACCTTCTCCCTGCCAGAGGCCTTCATGGTTAAAATGTTTTTCCTCTGTGGTCACAAAAATAACATTGGGCTCCTCTGTAAAGCTCCATAAGGTTGAAGTAGCAGTAATTCTGAGGATTTGTTCAATTCAATTCAGTGAAGGTTTCCAAGCTTGTTAGGTGCCAGTCACTGTGCTAGACACTGTGGATATAACTTGCTTTGACACAATAGATATTTTCCAATAAATATCCAAAGAAATAACCTTACAAAGTAAATTCCCTGAAAACAATAAATTAAAACCACTTACTTTTGTGATATTGATTGGTGAAACCTGGAAAAACTTTGGGAATTTATCAATTGTTTACAGAAAGGATGAATGTTTTTCAAGGTGCTCTTATAGTTACTAACATTAAAATTGTGTTTGACCAGAATTTTGTGTCTTCATTGCCTTTTAAAAACTCACATAGAGGAATTATCTGTGACTTTGTTAGCACAAGGATGCACCTTATTGTTTTAAAACATTATTGGGGGCAGTGTTGTAAATTTGCTGTCCTTTAGCCTCCCAGTGTCCTAATCTACCTAAAATACTACTTTAGTTGTGTCATTACTCTGCTCAAAAATATTCTGTTTCTGCTCCTCTGCTTGCCTGTTAGGTTAAATGCCAAGTGCTTCAGCTTAACATTCATGTAGTTCTTCTGAAGGAATTCTCCACTCTACTAAAAGTTTGTTATTTACTGGCATAAAGCCCCTGCCTATTCCCACTCCTGTCCTTTCCATCTTGTGTCCTATCTCTTTCATTCTTCCTCACCAAAGCCAGTTTATTCTTCAGTGCCCAGGCCAGATTCTATCTCCTCCATGAATTTTTTGCTGGTTATTGCAGGTCACAATGATTGGACACCTCTACTACTTATTGTCAGTACTCCTTTGGTATTTACACTCTGGTTTGACTTGGTTATTTTTCTTTGTGTATGTGTATGTCTTCCTTTCCCTACTTGTTATCGCCAAGAGCTCTCTGAAGGTTCCTCCCATTCCAGTTATCCCCCACAGAGCTTCTCAAGCAGGAGGTATGAATAAATGTTGATTTATTCATTCATTCTTGATTGATTGATAGAGGACTAAACAAAGTCAGAGAAAACCCCGCAGAAACAACTTTCCATGGTTTCTACTGATTATTTTGTCATTCTTCACAACCAAATTGTATTTGTATATTTTTTAGACTTACAGAGCTGGTGAGGTTTCCTCAGGAGCAGAACTAGAAATGAAAGCTTGTGGTTAATTATTTCTTAGAAACTAAAATCTTCTTCCTCTTGGTTGTAAAGAAGGATTAATCAAAAGGAAAAGAAAATTCAGTTAGAATTCTGGGTTGGGAAATGCTATTTCTTCTCTCTCCTTCTTCCCCCTTCTCTTTCCCTACTCCCCACCACGATTCTGCCCGGTTTGTTTTTGAGAATAATAAAATGTCACCGTGGGTCTGGGGAACATCTGTTGAATAATTAGACTGCAGAAGTGGTACTTTTCGCTTCTCTCCCAGAACCAGGGCAGACAATTGTGATTATGCTGCAAGCTTTAGTCCAGGTTTATAGAAAAATCTTATTCATGGCCCTATTCAAGTCCAGTGGGGGGGGAAAAAAAAAAAAACAAAAACAGTGACCCATGGGTTGGTCCCTGTGGGAGCAATTATTCTTTGCAGGGAGTGTTTTTCCCCTACTAACTGTGAATATTATAAATGTCACACTAAAGTTTAACCCCAGGAACTCTGAAAGAATGTTTCCATGCCTTCTAACAGACATCTGCATTCTCTAAATCAGCAAATGATTTATGTTACAGACATGGTATTTTTTTTTTTTAATTTTAAGAGGACTTAAGTTGAAATTGAGATATATTAGGTAAGGATTATATTTGGGACCTCTAAATAAGCATTTGGAATTGAATTAATCTTCTCCCCTTTCCTGATTTTTGATATATCTTGGGAATAGGAAGCTAAAGCAGTAAGAATCATTGAGATCTTCCTATTTTTCCCAGTGCCAGAAATTAGCCTTTACCGTCTTTTCACCTCCAATATTTTTCACAAGAGTTGCCTGGGAACTAAGAGAACAGGCTAATTGGGCTTCACCTTTCCCTACTCCTCTGTTTGAGGTCAATGCCTCTGAGATAAGTACCAGGAAAGAAAAAAGAAGAGGGAAAAGGATGTCCAGGCCAGCTGATCATTCTCTGTTGATTTAATCCCCTGCAGAAGTCACTATTCACATAAGGAACCTGGGATTGAAGGAAGTAGAGAAACATGACAATGTTGCTTTCTTTTTCATATTGGCCTTATTTCTTCTAAGGAGGACTTGGACTGGGTAACAAACACTGGCTATGATCTCCTAAGTGCCTTTTTACTCCATGGTTTATCTTACTTCTTCCCTTTGACTCTGCTCCCTCACGCTGTTCATCCTCCTTCTAAAATCAATTTATTTCCATCTCATCCTAGAACAGCACTTGTCCAAATTGTCAAGGAAAAAAAAAAGATGAAGATAGTGCTGGAAGGGCTGCTTAAAGATAACCATAATAGTATCCCATTGGAATTTGAATTGGTCCAACAATTCTGTTAAGGATTTTGGCATTATCTTAAGAAAATGATGAATATGTTTATACTCTTTGTTCCAATTATCCCATTGCTGGGCACATATCTTAAGGAGGTGAAAGACCGAAAGAAAAATTTTACACACACCAAAATAATCATGGTAGTGATGAGGTTTAGATTTGGAATACCCAAATGAAATTAGGGTTTCTGGTAGTCAGGGAATTAAATAAGGTCTAGTGTCAGGTTCACGGTTCAGGGAGTCAAATGGAGCTCTCCTGCAACCCCTTTGGATTTGGCACAAGGTTAGGGAGTTTTGGGGAACTCCCTTCTGGCGGTGCAAGAAATTCCCTGTAAAGGAATTTACAGACCCCAAAACCTAGATTGATAAAAGAGGTTTATTATGGGGATTGGAAGTGAGATTAAAGTCTAGTTAAGGAAATAGGGTGGCACTGGAAAGAGTATTCCAGTGGGTAGAGACCCTTGGCATGCCAAGCATAGGGCTGGCATGTTTGCAACCTCTGCAAAGAGAGGGTTTTAGTTTGGCTCTTTAATAATAGGAGCTTTGGCTACAAGCTGCAGGGGGCTCGTGAGTGGAGTCCCAGGTTGGCTCCTCGCTGGGTTTCAGCCAGGGTTAGAATTTTAATTAAATTCAGTGGGTTTCAGGACTGAGCCGACCCCACCAGATAACAAAGATGAAACTGTTTGTGCTTCGGGGTGGAGTCCCCTCACTGAGGCAGAGTTGAAGGAGATTTTCTCCTTTAAGAATTTTCAGAGTTCCCGGGTCCCCTCTTCAGAAGTATTTTTTGTGGAAGTAGATAACAGGAAATAAAGTAAAGTTGTGGAATGAGGAAACAAGTTTTATTATTTGAATGTGTTATTGGATGTTAGAACAGAACATCCCTGTGTCATAAGAAAGGAATATAGAGAACTCAAAGAATTATATGAACTTAAATGATGCAGTGAAGTGAGTAGAATCAAGGAAACTAGACACAAAGACAACAGTAATGAAAAGGGAAGGAACAATTACAAAACAAAAAAGAAAAACTGAATAAGAGGTAAGTAAAAAGTAGCTATCAAGTAGCTTATCCTCAAGGAAGAGATAGGAAAATTCACTTCACTTCTCTCTCTTCCTTACAAAAGTGTAGAACACTTCATATATACTGTTTGACAAAGCAAATATATTGATAATTTGCTCAATTGATTCCCTCCCTCTTTTTTTTAGTTTTTATATTTTTTTTATGCAAGGAGTAGCTCCCTGCGGAGGGGAAAAAAGAGGGGTTTATTTAAAAATGAAGGTGATGCTAAAACATATAAATATAAATGAAAAAAATTTAAGGAAAAAAATAGAATAACCTTGGTATCTGAAGTTATTCCTCATGTGTTTTTATCTGATTGTGGATTTGAAAAATGTCTTTGGGAAAGGCAGGCTATACTTTGTTTGTGGTCCAGTTGTTTCAGTTGTGTCTGATTTTTTGTGTCCTCCTTTGGGAGTTTTCTTGGCAAAGATACAGGAGTGGTTGGCCATTCCTTTCTGCAGCTCAATTTATAGATGAGGAAACTGAGGCAAACTGGGTTATGGGACTTGCCCAAACTCACCCAGCCTGGCAAGTATCTGAGTGTGGTGTTCTTGTTCTTTAAAATAATAATATGAAGGTTCTCTCTGGGGGCAGGTTTCTTGGGGAGGTTTTCTGGAGGCAGCCTTCGTTTCATTTAAAAGTAATAATTACTCCAGATGCAGCCAGGTGATAAAAGTTCTTTATTTCTTATCTTTCCTTGGGCCCGGTTAGCTCAGAGACCCATCTCTCTGCTTGGTTCCAAGAGCTCTTGCAGATTGTCCCTTGCTTCTGCCTCTGCTTTCTTCAGCCTCCAGCCAGCACCTCCTTGCCTGAGGCTGGGCAGTTTTCTGGAGAGCCTTTCAGACCAGCGTTGGTCTCGGTGGGGGAAGTGCAGGAACCCAGCCACCACAGCTGTGTGAGATGAAGTGAATCTGGTTGCGCCTTCGAGAGAAGGCTTCTCCTCAACTGAACTGATGCTCCCTTCTCAATCTTCAGCTGAACTCCCGACTGAGCCTCTGTCCACTTCTTATATATCATCTCCCAAAGGTTGACTCCTTCTGGAGGCAGGGAGGTGTGAATTCGGATATCTCATGCTAAACCCTGAAATCTCCCAAACATGTGAACTCCAATGAGTACTTAAATACATCTTGCTTATATGAGCTCTCTAAAGGTGTGAACACAAGCATTGTTTCTATCAGTTGTACTTAGTACCTTGTTTCAAGTTCTGGCCCATAACATCTCTTCATAGGATCAGATCAATCATACTGAACCATGCTAAATTAGATAATTATTGTCTCTATCAACTCTAATGGCTTAACACTTTGTAAAGATTCCAACATCTGAGACTGGATTTGAACTCTGATCTTCCTAACCCCTAACTGGGCTCTTTCCACTGTCCCACTTACCTGCCCTCAGTATTTCCGGGAAGCTCTTGATTCACAAATTTGGCCAACTTGAAAAACTGTTTCCAAAATTCCCTTGCACAAAAAGGTGTTTGCATTTGTCTCTGTTATAGCTGCAATGTAGCTCACACAAAATATGGCGAACCATAGAAACTAAGGACTCAGGATAACAAGAGGGGTCAATCCTGATGAAGAATGGGAGGCTTTCAAAAGATAGGGAAAACAATTGCTTTTTTTCATTTTGGGAGTGGCAGGCATCTGTATTTAAGCCTGTCCCTCACTTCCTTATTGGCTTGTGCTGGAGAAAGCAGAAGGAATTACTGGCATTTGTGGACATCAGCAACAACGTCGTGGCAACATTTATTTAGAGCCTCTTGTAACGTTTGACAGGTGCTTGAAAATACAAGCGTCACCTTATTGCAGGGTTTGATCAGAGGCACTTATCCTACAAATTATAGTATTGCTGGGTTTAGGGTCAATGCCTCACCAGGGCCTTAATTTCTGCTACTCATCCAAGCAAGAGAGCTTCAAGGTAAACAGCACTAAATGGAGCCAGGCTAATTGCTTTGGTAGAAAAGAGCTTTTTTCACTCAAAGCCCTATCTGTGAGGTGTGTGGTATTTGTCAGGAATTTTGTGATGATGAATTGGATGGGAACTTGACCTGGCTCTGGCAGTCCAGTTCTCTTACCTCCCCAGCCAAGAATGACCATGAACAGAGAGCTGATTCTGCTTAGGAACCAACACTTTTAGAATCAGGAGTAGGAAAGAAATAAGCCAGTCCTCAATGGCAAGCCAACCGACCCAGCCGGCACATGAGGCCAAAACCCATGGCCAGGACTCCAGGAGTCCCTGGACTAGTTGTGATCCAGGCTGCTGCTTCTGATGTTGGCTTATTTGTTATGTCCCCAGAATCAATCACTTGTGCGCTCTTTCTCTCTGTCTCTCTCTTCTCTCTCTCTCTGTTTCTGTCTCTCTCTCTGTCTCACTCTCTTTGTCTCTCTTCCTCTGTTTCTCTCTCTCTCTCTCTCTCTCTCTCTCTCTCTCTCTCTCTCTCTCTCTCTCATATATTTCTCTTCACAGCAGCACTTTGAGAACTTGAGAGGTTTGCACAAAGGAGTTTCATAGTACAGTAATGGGTAAAGTGGTGGGCCTTTAATATGGCACACAAGGGAAGTCCCAAGGCCCATGATGAAACCTCATGTGCCATTGGTCTACAGGAGGAAGAGGAAGGGGAATCAATACACCCCTTGTGGAGAGGCTACCCTCAGACTTAGCAAGCCTTGTTTTCCCAGCTCTCCATTGTACTTCCTCAACATTTTGGGGGACCCCTGGGATCCCATCTCTTCGATACCAGGGCAAATCAAGGGAATTTTTACAGAGAATGAAATAAATTCTCACTCATGGGTGTGACTTAGTTTCCCATCAAGCCAGTCAAAGGCAAGGAGATACTAGGGAGTGACCATACAAGTATGGAATGTTTGGAAATTTTCAGACACAGAATGAAGAAGTTTCTAGAAAAATACAGTATGAGGGGACAGGCAGGTGCCAAGCTGAAGCAGCCTGCTCTAAACATTCAGGGGAGGAAAGTGTCCATATGCGTGGATAGCCATAATTTAGGATTCTTGTCCTGAAACTGGATTATTGAGCTCACCAGAACTCTTCTTCTTCCATTGCCTGATAAAAGTGTTCTGTCTGCAGCATTATCTGTTGCCTTGAGATGGCTTGTTTTGAATCTGGCCAGAGCCATATTTGTAATGAGACTAATTAATTTGGGCAGCTAAATGAACCAGTAGATAGAGTGCTGATCTAGGAAGAGTCATCTTCCTGAACTCAAATCTGTCCTCAGATACTTCTGTCATCAGAGGATTAGAGTTCAAGTCCTGGTAATCTATGTGAATTTAGGCAACTTATATCACTTCTCTGGACCTCAGTTTTCTCATTTCTAAAACGAGCAGTTTGGGTTGACCTTAAAGTTTCCTTCTGGTTCTTAGTCTGTCTTCTGGTCCTGAATTTAGTTTCAGATACCAGGAGTGGTGGGGAAGCAACTGAAGCAGGGTATATAGACTTCCCAAGCTTGCTGATTTTGATGACTTCTCTTTTTCCCAAACCAAAGAAATTACTCACAGCTTACTGTTGACTGTAGGTAGCTAGGAGTGCTGGGCCTAAAGTCAGAAAGATTCATCTTCTTAAGTTCAAATACAGCCTGAGATATTTCTTAGCTGTGTGACCCTGGGCAAGTCACTTGATCCTGTTTGCCTCAGTTTGTAAAATGAGCTGGAGAAGGGAATGACAAACCATTCCAGTATCTTTCCCCCCCCAAAATCCAGAACAACAACAACCAAAAAAAAAAAAAAAAAACACCTGAAGGGGATAATGAAGAGTCAGACACTACTGAAAAATGACTGAGTCATTTCTGATGACTGGGCCTTTGGAACAGGAAGGGCACATTGTTCACTACATTTGGGTAGAAAAGATACTTCATAATATTTATAGTTGGAAAGAGATAACCTTCAGGATTTTCATAATGAAGCTAGTGTAGGTAATGCCCTCCTGTTAGAGCTTTGCATTCTCATAGTTAGGAACATTTTGGTTTGTCTTGTTAATACTTTTTGTTTTTCTGTTACATTTATTTTCAAGTATTCTACCTACTTAACAAACCATCTGTTGTAATAAAGATAAGGTGTGAGTGTGGGAGGAGTATTGATCAGCAAAACCAATTGACCTATCTTTGGTAGCTGATAGCTTTTGTAACATTTCACAACCATAGATCCCTCCTCCACCCACTCTCCAATCCTCAGCCCCATCTCTATATTGAAAGGAAAGAGGTGCGTTTTCTAACCTTTCCTTCTGACGCCAACAACCTCAGTCATTATAATTGGGGAAAGGAAGGAAATAAGCATTAATTTAATTTAATGCCTTCTCTGTGCCAGGTGCTATGCTAACTGTTTTGGGATTGTTTTTGTTTTTGTTTTTTTCAAACATTATCTTAGTTGATCTTCATTCACAACAACCCTGTAAGATAGATGCTATTATCGTTCTCATTTTATAGTTGTGAAAATTGAAGCAAATAGAGGACTTACTCAGGGGTGTGTAGTTAGTAAGTGTTTGAAGGCACATTTGAAGTTTGTTCTTCCTGGAGGCCCAGGATTCTACCCACTGTGCCACAGCTATTGCAGTGTTCCTTTTGTATTCTTAATTTTGTCCACTTCACTTTGATTAATCTGTATACTTCTTTCCATATTTCACTGAATTCCTCAAATTTATTGTTTCACATGATGCTTAAAATTCCATTGAAGGTTCTTTAATATGTTTGACCATTCCACAGTATCTATTTATCACTTTCCAGTTCTTTGTTGCCAGAAAAAACACTGCTGTGCATATTTTGGTGCATGTGCAAGCATGCACATGTGCACGTGCGCGCGTGCACATACACACACACACATACACACGTAGGATCTTTCTCTCAGAATCAATCTTTCTCAAAGTAGCAGAAGAAACCTATGCGGAAGCTGTTAAGGGAGAATCTGTTTCCTAGGATTCTGATGAGAATCTCAGGAACAATTTCACCATCACTAGAGTGTATCTTCATTACTCCATCACTGATTTGTTCCAAGGCATGCTTGGTTTTGCAGACTAGGCTAAGTATTTCAAGTGTGTGAGTTCTCATCTTTTCCTCTGTTGTAACTTTGAAGAAGGGAGGAATAACGAAATTCTAATCTGAAAAAATACCTTTTTAAAATCTTTTTTAATCCCTGAAATAAGCTAGTCAATCAGCAAGTATATATGTGCCTCACATTGTGCTTGGTCCTTCAAGGATTACAAGAAAAGTAACAAGGCATGGGTCTTGTTCTTGAAGAACTCACAAATGTGTCAGGGAGGCAAGATCTGCACATATGAACCAGAGAAGAAGACGGTAGATCCTTAAATTGCAAACTAGTGGCTGGTTATGGCACCAGGTTCAAAAAACAGAGCATTGTGAACTACTGTTGTAATGAAAGAAGTAGAACTAGAACAATGGATCTTAAAAGTATTGGTAGGTTTTCAAATCAGTTCCATTTGTTCAATAATGAAGGGAACCAGTGAACCCAGTGAAAAAACTCTGGGAAATGAGTGTGAACCACTACATAGCATTTCCAATCCCTCTGTTTATGTCTACTTGCATTTTTTGATTTCCTTCTCAGGTTAATTTAACCTTGTTTCTAAGTCCGATTTTTCTTATGCAGCAAAATAACTGTATGGCCATGTATACATATATTGTATTTAACTTATACTTTAACATATTTAACATAAATTGGTCTACCTGCCATCTGGGGGAGCGGGTGGGGGAAGGAGGGGAAAATTGCAATTGTCATTGATGAAAAATTACCCATGCATATATCTTGTAAATAAAAAGCTATAATAATAATAAAAAATAAGCTAGAAAAAAAAAGTATTGGTAGGTTTTGAGAAAGACTGGAAGACATTCTAAGCATAAGCAGAGGAGCAAAATTGTGGAAACAAGGAAGAAAAGAAGCAGCACCTATTATGTGCAACCCTGTACTTAGTATTAGGGAAGGCCCTCAGAGAGCCTCCATTTTATCTGGGTTAACAACATATACACATCTAGCACTATGTAGAAAATGATTTTGATGAGGAAGCAAGGCATGAATTCAGCAGGAAGATGAATAAGCATTTCATGTAGGAAAAGGTCCTTGAATTGAACTTTAAAGGAAACTTGAAATTCTGGGAAGCTAGAGGGGGGAGTTCATTCTAGGAACTGGAGATGTCCTGTACAAAGGCAAAGAGATGGGTAATAAGTGTCATGGAGAATAATATCTAAAAAGCCACTTTGGCTAGACTTGATTACTTTATTCCCCCTGATTTCATCTGATTACTTTATTTCCAGTTTTTACAACAAAAAATATTTCCATTCCCTGTGTATTAGCCTGAAGAAGAGTGCCATATCCTAAGTCTCTGGAATTGTTTTACATGCCAAGTAACAGACTTTGTATTTAATCCTAAAGGCAATAGAGAGCTACTGAAATTTATCGTGTAGAGAAATGTGATAGTCATATCTGTGATTTACAAAAATCACTCTAAAAGGATGAGGATTGAGAAAAGGCCATAGAATTCAGATATTAAGAAATCATTGGAATGAGTTTAGACTATTCAGGGGAAGGTGACAACACCAACTTTAATAGATCAGACAATGTAGATTGAATCCCAGTTCTTATACTTGCTAGTTGTAGGACCATTGAGTTTCATTTTCTTTAGAAAATGCTTTGTAAACCTTAAAGTATTATATGTGTCAGCTAATAATATTATTATTTTTATTGGAAGGATGGTACAAAATAAACCTAAAGAAGTAGGATGTGGTCAGATTGAGGGAGGCCTTACATAGCAGATTAAGAAGTTAGACTTGGTGTAGGCATTAGGGATTGAATTCTACTCTTCAGCTTTTAAAGTTATTTGTCCCATCCTGTGATTACTTCCTAAGATTTCTTATGTTGCTGAGTGGTGGTGAAGAAAAGGCAATGAGAAACAATTTATGAAGTGATATGTTTCCATAAGACTGGCTGATTTGCTCTGTTTCTATTGCTGCTTTTGTGCATTTCTTTCACATGGGTTGTCTAATGCATCAGGTCTGTCTTCATTATTTTATCTGTTTCTAGTCTATATGTGCCCCAACAAATTAATCTTTCTCATAATTTTTACTGAAATACTGTATTTCAGTTGCTGTTCATATTTCAGGTATGTCTGCCTGAGTCTGTGACCTCACTTGAGGTTTTCTGGTAAAGATAGTGGAGAAGTTTGCCATTTCCTTCTCATCATTTTACAGATAAGGAACTGAGGCAAACCAAGTTAAGTGACTTGCCCAGGGTCACATGGGTAATAAGCCTCTGAAGCCGGCTTTGCCCTCAGGAAGATGAGCCTTCCTGACTCCAGGGCGGGCACTCTATCCACTGTTATCACCTAGCTACCTGAAATACGTATAGCCCAGATCAGTAAATTATTAGAAGAAGAGTTAGTTCCTCTTGGGGCCAGTTGGCTTTACTCTGCTCCATTTGTGCACATGTTTACAGTCATTCTTGACATATGCTGAGATAGTTTACTTTGGTCTCCTGCCTTGACCAGGTCTTGACCATTGCAGAAAACCCTGCCTGTTCTCTATTTCCTCCATGCTCGCCACCCCTTAAGAGCACGGGGTTGATGTCCTGTGTCATTTGGAAAGAGGAAGCAGCAGTGGGGATAGGGGATCTGAACTATCAGCAAAACAGATGACTTTGGTCTGAAATTGGAAAAGGTGCTGAGAAGCCAGAGGTTATTGTCACAAAGCAAGCTCAAGGCAACTTCTCTTCTCCCCGTGGTGCTTTTGCTAAGAGATGTGGAACGTACAAGCCATCATTTAGAGAGTTGTGTTTGGCTGTCACTTTGGAAGGGATGAATTGAATTGAATTTAATTAAATTAAACTGTTTCTGATGAAGGAGCTTCAAGTCATGCTGTGGCTACTCTTTTAAAAGGAAGTAAAACTAAGTGCCTCAAAGGATTGCTTGTTTGCAAACTTCGGCCCTGGTACCTTATTTTTGAAATGCTTTTTATTCATTCCATGCCTTACTCTGACACTTGTGGTGTAGGCTGCCGCCAGAGAGCTGTCACTGTGCAGACAAGGGGGAACCTGGGCCCAGCTGTGAAGGTGTGAGTGAGGGCTTAGTTGCCAGCAGGAACAGGAGAATGAAAATGTCATGTCTTCCCCCAAACTCTTGGTCAATCACAGTTGGTTTTACATATTTTGTACTCTGCCTCCCCCCCCCCCCCCCAACAAGCTAGAATCTATGAATCATTTATCTTGATGGCTCTTCTTGAAGCTGGTGAAAGTTGGAAATTCATCTGGGTGCTGAGCAGGGAAACTAGAAGGAGAAAAAATTGTTTATTAGCTGCCATGATAGGTTGTGTGTTTGGAGATAGTGCCGGTGGCTCAGAGATCAAACAGCTGAGAAATGGCTTCCTAGGAAGAGCTCAGGAAACTCTAAGTAGATAATGAGTAGTGGCTTGCTTTTGATTTACAGCAAGGCTTGGCAATCAATCCATAGTGCTTTGAAGAAAAAAGGAGTAAACCTCAGAGGGGCTGGGAAGGATTAAACAATTTACTGCTACTGCCCCTCATACTCACCTGCTTGGGTTCAACAAAGATAGCCAAGAGGAAGGAGAGAAAGCCAGCATTGGAGACTCCAACCATAGCTGTGACTCTGAGTACAGGAATATTCAATTTCAACCTAGGTATGCTTTAGTATTAAACTGTGGCTCCTTGGAAGTTGCCATTTTTCTGTCAAATTTCTGCTCTTATCTCACTGTGCTTTTCCACATGACTCCATCTAAATAACTTACATCAAGGATGTGGGTGACATGCTGTTTGAGAATAGGAGGCACCACACACTTTTTGTTTATGTACCAAGTGTTGGGAGAGTACCCAGCCCTAGGAAGAGCCCCTTGGTTTCCTTGTCTTTTGATTTCCTTTCTTCTTTTCACTTTAAACATACTAGGTCATATGAGCTGGATGGTCAACATTTATTGGAGAATATTTGATTTTGAGAAACCAAGATTCATTTATTTAGACAGGCTAAGATCAGTTCCCCAAGACTGATAGAATGATCAAAGTATATAAGTAGGAAAGTCTTCAAAGAAATACCAATAGTAACTACCTGAAAAGTTATCCAAATTCCCTAATTTAAAAAATGCATTAAAACATCTTGAAATCTGAGTTCATACTCACCAAATTGTCTAAGAGTTTAAGCTAATAAAATTCTGTGCTGGTAGGCCTGTTTAAAAGTAGACCCACTAGATACTTGGCTTACTTAGAACCATAGTTAGAATTGGAAGGAACTTTCAAGATTCTTTTATCTAAACCTTTTATTTTATGGTAGAAGGAGTTGAGTCATAGAAAAGTTACTCTGGGATAGTGAAAAGCTAATTATGGCATTGTAAACTACAAAACTGCACTGGAACTATAGTCTTAAGATGTTAGAAGGAATTAAAGATCCTCTGCAAAAATATTCATAATAAAACTCACAATAGCCAAAAACTGAAAGCAACCCATGTATCCAACAATTGGGAAATAGTCAAACAAATCTAGTATATGTATATAATGGAACATTGTAAAAAAAAAATGTACAAATATGAAGAACACAAAGTATGGGAAGCCTTATCTAAAGTGATACAGAATGAAGAGAACAGTATGAAAACAATACCCACATAGTCTTCAAATAAAATAACACCAAAATCTGAAAAAAAAATACATAAAATGGGCAGAGAAGCATATAGGCTGTTTTGTTACTATCTTTAAAAGTTAACATATGCTTAAAAATATAAATAATGGAAGTGTGTTTTCGTCTTTTATTTTTGTTTGTATATTGTTGGTTATCAAGTTTAGAATAAAAACAGGTTACTTATAATCCCATCATAGCTCCATTCTTAGCCTGGGGGAAAAATTTATGTGTGGGGAGGGTTGGGGGTGTCACTGAACAACTTCAAGCTAAAAATGTGTTTTCGATAAACAGTCAAGCTTAAAATTCACAGTGGAGTTGCTAGTATCCCCAGATTGTGAGGGAGTGGGCCACAAGCCAGAGTGGCTGTAGGTGACGTATAAGAGGAAGACAAATGATCACCTCTGTTTTGCTGCTCCTTTTTAAATCATGGTGAGTAGTACTGAGAATGTAAGGGGCCATTTTTTATGGCTAATGGGGCAGTGCTATTGTTCTGGGATTTGGTAGTCTTCTATCTGTTAAAAGCTTGGGCTCCTAGCCATTCATCTTACTAAGAACTGGCTGCATTCAGAAATATAATTGGGCAAAATAGAATTCTGAAAGTTCTATGTTTAGCAAATATGTGTTCTTGTGGAGAAAGAAAAAATTCTTATCTTTTTCTTCCCATTTAATTTTGTTTTATTTTTATCCCAGAAACTGAGAGCTCAGGCAGGCCAAGATTCTTAAGGAAAAAAAAATTTTTTTAATTACTTCTTATTGCCTGGAATCTGAAAGTTCCTTCATGGAGGACAGATCTAGATTTTTGTGCTTCCTTTTTTTCTACACAGGTTCTAGTATGTTCTTTAACCTCTCAGGGCTTCAGAAGTCGAGAGAGAGATTTTGTTGGAAAAATCTTGATTCCATTATCTACCCAAAGTATGAACCTTGGACAAGATTTTTCAGCATCTGAATAAGGAGGGAAGTATTAATTCATTCTGGTCCTCTTTGAGAAAGCTGGGTGGCGCTGCTTGGGAAGAAAGTTGAATGGTTCCAGTGGTAGGCTTGTGGAGAGAATGAGCTGGTCACTGCCCTGTGGATAAACCCCCAAACTATCAAGCCTGGAAGTGCTGCTTCTGCAGCTGAGTCTTTGAGCTTCCTTTTGATTTGGGGCCTGGCTCCAATGCATTTCTTCCTTTCTTCCCCTCTGGCAGCCAAGCCAGAACCTGAGCTCAGGTCCTCTAGTTTCCAGTGCAGGGCATTTTCCACTCCATTCCCCTGCCTCATGACCCAGCATGTGATGTATGAAATCTTTCAGTCAGACCCAGCTCGGGAAAAGGGAAGTATTGTTGGCTTTGGAATAAATGTTTAACTTGAGTAATTTATTGAAGAGAAAACGTGTCCTGCTTAAAGAGGTGGCCCAGGTCTTTCTCCAGCGGCATGTTTCTTTGCTCTGTTCCTTCCCTGTTTTACAATAATGATATTTCCGGCTTAACAATTTTATGTGGCTGGTGACAAAGAGGGTTTGCCCTTTGTGCTCTGTGCCTTTGTGAGGACCATGAATTTGGAAGATATATTTATCCACTGGGTTTTGTAGCTGCTGGGCTGCAGTTTCATTAGTGAGTCTGGACTGTGTTTTATGTCTTGCAGCCTGTAATGTTTGTGTATTCATTGTCCCATTACACTTAGTGCATGTCTGTAACCTGTGGCCAACAGGAAAGTGTGCTTCAAGTCTGTTTTGGTGCACTGAAAGTGTGTGAGCTTAAGTCGTCCTCAATGTCCCTTACAATCAAGCAGACCCTATCCTAGAGTCAGCCTAGTCTTTGGGCTAAGTTATATGAATGACAAGTAGGGTGGAATCCAGAAATGATAGTCCCAGAAAGGACCCACCCCTAGAATTTAGAGACAAGTTATCCTAACAGAAAGTAGATGAAATGAACTAATAATAATGAGGTTCACTGAAAGGGCCTAGGGGAGGGAAAAGGAAAGGAATAATAATTAGTATTTAATAATGCTTTATAAATACCTCATTGAGTGTTTGTTAGTAATAATAGCAGTAGTAATAGTAGCTGTGGAGGCCTCATTCCTGCATCATTTTTGCTGGACCAGTTAAGCTGCTAGTAATCCATGGTATAACTAGAGTGGTATGGAAGACTGGGAGTCAGAGCACCTGAGTCTTTATCCTGGCTCTACACAGACTTGGGCAAATTTCTGTCCTTTACTCTGTGCTGGCTTCCCCCTCGGTAAAGTCAGGACACTGATCCCCATTCAGTCCAGCTAACAGAGATGCTGTGAGGATGAAATGAAGCCGTGGTTGGGAAAGCTTTTTGAAAAAGAGTGAGTGCTTGCACAGGTGTCTCTCCAAGACTCCTGCCAGATTCCAGAGGAAGAGCCAGTGCCATTTTTTGAAAAAGAGTGAGTGCTTGCACAGGTGTCTCTCCAAGACTCCTGCCAGATTCCAGAGGAAGAGCCAGTGCCATTTTTTGAAAAAGAATATCACTTGAAAAAGAGTTGAAATGGATGTAACTTTTGTCTCCTATATCCGGTCTTGTTTATGCAGAAGCTCTGGCTGTGGGACTTGAGGCAGGAGGAGGCTGTTTGGGAATGCTGTGATGATCCCTTTAACATCTGTTGGGTAGCTCCGGCCATCTTTAAACATCTGAGGTTGGGTTGGAGTAGTTTCTTCTTAAAAACAAGCCTCAGTGTGTGGTTTTTCTCCCTGATACTTGTGAGTGTGATACTGTGACTGTTTTTGTTGTGTTCTTTAGAACTTCCTTTATACCTGTCCTGGAGCCATATTGTATAGATGGTTCCTGGGTGAATAAATGAGTGCTGATAAAATCAGATGCATCATGCTGGGCCATATAGATAAGTGTTTGTACATTTGGTATCATAAGGAGATTCACAGCACAATCAGTCACATATAATCAGTCATAAGGTTAGGTGTAAAGGATTTAACAGAGAGGGCTGTTAAATACTGGGATGGGTTTATCAAAGGCAGTTTTGTGATCTTCATCTCAGTAAGCCTTTAAAGATCAGGGCAGATTGTTATCTGCTCAGCTGTCAGCAGAGAGATGGACTCAATGAATTCTCAAAAGTCCTTCCCAGTACCATGATTCCATAACATAATTTCCAAAGGTGGCCAAATTTGTCTAGTAACAATCTCCAGGATTGCCATCTGGGTATTCCACAGAAATCTGAGGTAATTTAAAAGTGATTCAAAAGATTTTCCAAAGAAATAAAGGATCATGCTCCAATTTACAAGATACAAAACACCACCACAAAGAATTGGATGCCTGCTGTACTAGATTCTGATATATGTATACTCAAATTATAGAATGTTAGTACTGGAAAGGGGCCTTAGACTTCTTTTCTTTTTTTTTTTTTTTTAATTTAATAGCCTTTTATTTACAGGATATATGCATGGGTAACTTCACAGCATCAACAATTGCCAAACCTCTTGTTCCAATTTTTTACCTCTTACCCCCCCACCCCCTCCCCTAGATGGCAGGATGATCAGTAGATATTAAATATATCAAAATATAAATTAGATACGCAATAAGTATACATGACCAAAACGTTATTTTGCTGTACAAAAAGAATCAGACTCTGAAATATTGTACAATTAGCTTCTGAAGGAAATCAAAAATTCAGGTGTGCATAAATATAGGGATTGGGAATTCAATGTAATGGTTTTTAGTCATCTCCCAGAGTTCTTTTTCTGGCTATAGCTGGTTCAGTTCATTACTGCTCCCTTGGAAATGATTTGGTTGATCTCATTGCTGAGGATGGCCTGGTCCATCAGAACTGGTCATCATATAGTATTGTTGTTGAAGTATATAATGATCTGGCCTTAGACTTCTTAATCCCCTCATTTTATAAATCAGAGGATCATAGATCTAAAGCTGGAAGGCGACTTCAAGGGCACCCAGGGCAGTCTCCTTATTTTACAAATGAGGAAACCGATCCCAGAGAGGTCACCTTTTAAAGGGCACAGAAGTAGCAAGCAGCAGAGCTAGGATTTAAACTTTTGGGCTTCCAATTCCAAATCTAAGGATTTTTTCCCCCCTATTGGGCCACACTGCCTCTTGACCTGAAAAGTCAGGAATAAAATCATTTTAACAATAAATAAAATCCCATTTAAAATGTATTTACAAAGACCACTATTTAAAGTAAATCTTAAAACGATCACTTTTATAATATGAATAATCTTCCTCCCATTTCCTCCCCCATTGAGACTATTCTGATAATTCAGGAGGTTTTTTTTTTTTTGTGTTTTGTTTTCGTATTAGTCATTTCTGTATGGCAGTGCCCACTCTTCACAAAAACACAAATTGTCAAGAATTGGAAGAAGCCTTAGGTATTATTTAGTCCAGCTTATTTAGTTGGGCCTAATCTGAAGTTCAAAGAGAGGAGGGGGCTTATCCAAAGGCAGGGACCAAATAAGTGCCAGTGCCAGCACTTTGCCCCAGGTCTTCTGACTCCTGTTGGGCCATTTTTTTTTTTTTTTTCACTAATCTGAATTTCTTGCTTATTTTTATTCTGATTCAAAGGTGTAACATCAGAGTTGGTATCTCTCCAGTGGCTGGTGAGGCTGCTCTCTGACAAAATCAAGGCAGAATTAGAAAAGGAAGAAGGGAGAACCGGGTGGAGGGTGGTTCACTTACCGCCAAGTTAATCCATCTGTTAGCTCCTGGGTGGCATTTAGAACTTCTCTGTAAATGGGGCGTATCTGTGCTTGAGGAAAACTAACATAAAACCATCATTTAAAAACATTTTTGGAAACTCTTCTCTTGTGAAGTTTGACTTCCGCACTAGGGAGTTTATTAAAAACATTAATCATAAGCAGAGGATGGTAACACCTGGAAAGTTATAATTTAATGACGTTGTGAATTGACAAAAGGGAGATCCGGGGCCTCACAAGTCTGAAAGGACTTTGATGATATGATTACAAGCTGACACAAGGGACTTCTGAATGTGCTACTTGGCCTATTAGGGATGATTTTAGATTAAAGACCCATTTATAGATAATACAAGCCAAGGAGGGGCAGGAATGCTTGTTCAATGAATAGAGAACTCTAAGTTTTATGGAATCTGGGCTGTGGTAGCTATCAGTCAGTAGCTATCATTTAGTAGGCATTTGAATAACTATTATAAATGATGATTTTTAGAAACTTAAATTTGATTTTTTAAATTAACAGAAATCTGTTTTCTCTCCCTCCTGTCCCTCACCCCATTGAAAGAGAAATAAATGTCTCCTAAGAAATATGTATAATTAAGTAAGACAAAATTCCCTCATTTGCCTTGTCCAAAATGATATATCCCTTTCTTCACTTTGAATGCTTTTCAATGCTTCTGGAGTCATAAATGATCATTGAATTCATTAGCTTTCAAAGTTTTGTTTTTACAATTTGGTTCATTTCATTCTTTATCAATTTATTTAAGTGTTCACAATTGTGTATTTTTAAAATACTGTTATGTGTTCTGTTCACTTCATTCTACAGCAGTTCATACAATTCTATGTCTCTTTAAAGTTTTATATTGTCTCATTTCTTACTGCTTAATATTATTCTGTTACATTCATATAACACAATTTATTCAGACATTCCCCAATTGATGGGCATGTCCTTATTTTGCATATTTTTTGGCAAATTTTTGCAATCACAAAAAGAGCTGCTATAAATATATTTGTACACATAGGATCTCTTTAGGGTATAAGCCTTACAACGGTTTCCTGAATCAAGGGCATGCTCTGTCAAGTAACTTTTTTGATAAGAGTCCAAATTGTTTTATAGAATAGTTTTATTCATTCACAGTTCTACCAACAGTGTATCTGTTGGTGTCTGTTTTCCCACAGCCCTTCCAACATTAGTTTTTTTGGTATTTTGCTGGCTTGATCCTTGTGAAATAGAATCTCAGAATTCCTTTAATTTGCATTTCTTATTTACACGGATTTGCATTTCTCTTATTTATACTGATTTGGAGCATTTTCTTTTTAAATGTCTATAGATGCTAGGTTCTTTCTCTTGAGAACTGCTAATTCATATCCTTAGATCATTTATCAATTAGGGAATGACTCTTATACAGCTGAGTCAGTTTCTTACATATCTTGGAAATGAGATGTTTATCAAAACCACAAAGATTTTGTTTTAGTTAGTTCTTTTCCCTTTTAATCTTAGTTTTTTTTCAAATTTGTTTATATAAACCCTTTTTTAACTTTATGTAATCAAAATTTTCTATATTATCACCTATGATCCTCTTTGTCCTTTGGTCATGAACTTTTCTTTTATCCATTAATATGCTAGATTTCTGTTTTGTGATCTTTCTCAATCTATTTCATTTGGTATTCATTTGGTTCTTACCTTGATAGAAGACATGAGATGGTGGGATAAATTTTCCAGTTTTGTTAGCAAGTTTTAATTTTTTTAATTTAAATTATTTTAAATAATAAACCTTTACATTGGTAGCTGGGACCTTTGTGTTCATCAGACATGAAGCTACTAATTTGTTTGTTCCTGTATATTATATGCCTAATCTATTACCTAATACTGATCAATTTCTCAATTTTTAAGCCATTGACAAATAATTTTCATGAAAACTGCTTTGTAATACAATGTAGCTGGTACTGCTAGGCTTGCTTCCCACTTTCATTGTTTCCTTTGAGATTCTTGACCTTTTAAGCTTACATATGAACTTTTTTCTAATTCTATAAAATAATATTTTAGTGGTTTGGTATAGCATTGAATAAATAAATTAATTTAGATAATACTCAATTTTGAGTATTTGTTGTATTTGTTGACTTATCCTTGCTTTGACCATGTTCGTCTTTCTCCAATTATTTAAGGCTGCCTTCATTTCTGTCAACAGTGGTTTGTAGTTGTATTTCTTATGTTTATCTAAGTAGGGGTGTGTGTGTGTGTGTGTGTGTAGTAGATTAGGCCTGGGAGCCAGTTTCTAAGGGATAAAAGGGACTAAATGAATCCAGGCATCACTGATGTCCCCATCCTAATGGGATAAAAAGGGGTTAGAACTCCAGGTGTGAGAAAAAGATAGAGGATACTGTAGTGTTTGTTTTATTTTTTGTTTTTTGGGTTTTTTATTTATTTTATCTTTTTATTTGTAAAACATGTGCATGGGTAATTTTTCAACATTGACCCTTGCAAAGCCTTCTGTTCCAAATTTTCCCCCCCTTCCCTCACTCCTCCCCTAGATGGCAGGTAATCCAATACATGTTAAATATGTTAAAATATATGTTAAATCCAATATATGTATACATATTTATACAATTATCTTACAAGAAAGATCGGATCAAGAAAGAAAAAAAATCTGAGAAGGAAAACAAAAAACACAAGCAAACAACAAGAAAAAGAGTGAGAATGTTATGTTGTGGTCCACACTCGGTTCCCACAGTCCTCTCCCTGGGTGCAGGTAGCTCTCTTCATCACTGAACAGTTGGAACTGGTTTGAATAATCTCATTGTTGAAGAGAGCCTCGTCCATCAGAAGTGATCATCTTATCAATTTGCTGTGGCCGTGTACAATGATCTCCTGGTTCTCTCATTTCATTCAGCATCAGTTCATTTAAGTCTCTCCAGGACTCTCTGAAAATCATCCTGCTGGTCATTTCTTACAGAACAATAATATTCCATAACATTCATACACCATAACTTATTCAGCCATTCCTTAACTGATGGGCATCCACTCAGGTTCCAGTTTCTTGCCACTACAAAGAAGTCTGCTACAAACAATTTTTTACATATGGATCTCTTTCCTTCCTTTAAGACCTCTTTGGGATATAAGCCTAGTAGAAACACTGCTGGATCAAAGGGTATGCACAATTTGATAACTGTTTCAAACTGCTCTCCAAAAGGACTAGATCTGTTCACAGTTCCACCAACAATGTGGGGATAACGTAGTTTTGACATTAACTGAAAGCTAACCTGGATGTCCCATGTGGGATAGTTGAGTGCAAATTAAGATATGAAATCTGGAAACAAGTGTGTACAAAGTGTAACTGTCCCTCATATGACCTAGGTTTGTATTTGTGCTGTTGCTGCATGTTGTTTATTTAGGGATGTTATGAGACTTGCACAGAAGCCCTCTCTTTGGTAAAATTGATTTTGGAGGATAACCTGACCATTGCAGGTACCCAAGGATAAGTCCTCATTAAGTTGTAGATGGTCTAGGAGTTATCTCTGAGCTATAGCTGGGACAGTTGGAGTGTGAACATTCCAGCCTCTTTGTTTACAGGGAAATGTAGAAGATAGAGTTGGGAGGGCCAGTCAGTGACTTCTAGCATTGCTTTCAGACATACTCAAGAGTAATTGTCAGTAGACTTGGATAGCATTGAGAACATCCTTGTTCTCTGTGCTAGTCTATTTCTTATATTGCTGGGTAAAGATATTTATAACTTTTTTTTTTTAAGTAAGCTATTGTTTTAATGGGTTTTGCTTCTAATTTATCCCTTTTTCATAACTAATCAGTTCTTTTGTACTTTTTCTTCTTCTTCTCTCTCAATATAATATACATTTCAGCCTAATTGTGACTTGCTGGGCAAGTGGGAGGATAATTAAACCTAAAAGACATACCCCAATATCTCATCCAGGATTTGAAAGTCCAGTGTATATCAATAACTAAATGAATATAACTAATTGGAATGTTGAGTCAGAGTAGCAAGAAACTACGGTATCCCCACATTGTTGGTGGAACTGTGAACAGATCTAGTCCTTTTGGAGAGCATTTTGAAACAGTTATCAAACTGTGCATACCCTTTGATCCAGCAGTGTTTCTACTAGGCTTATATCCCAAAGAGGTCTTAAAGGAGGGAAAGAGATCCATATGTAAAAAAATGTTTGTAGCAGACTTCTTTGTAGTGGCAAGAAACACAGAGATTACCCATGTCCCAGCCCTGCCACATTTGATGGAAATGATGGCCAAAATTCTCTTTACATCTGACCTTCCTTCCTCTCATTAAACCTTACCATTTACCAGAACCCAAACACCTATATTGAGTAATTTTGGTTAATTTATTATGATGGACTTTATGCACTTAGCAGTTGAGCAAGATATTTGTCATTTTGCTATAAAACATTGAATGCAACTCGATCTAAGTGGTTCTGACAGCAGAGAGTTCAATGACAGCTTAAAATTTTAACGTTATTTATGATGCTTGAAGGTCTGCTGCCTACAGTATCCACTTAATCCAGTCTAAATCTAGAGAGCTGTCTCCCAGCTCTGCCATTGTGTCTCTAATGGCTATTAATAATAACTGTTGGAGTCACCCTGTTTGCTGACGGAAAATCCATCTGAAGCTTTTGCATCTGATGTGGCAGATCAAAATTGACATTTTTTATTGATGTAACTGGTTCCTGCCAAATACTTGGGGACAAATAAAAGTGGCTGAACTCAAAGACTTAAGGGAAAACCATTTGTTCAGTAGAATTGCCAGCCAATTGATGTTGATAGTTAAACAAGTGATCACTTTTTTTTTTTTTTTTTTAAGAAAAAGAAAAAAGAAAAGTATCGAGAATGGTAATGGTTCAAAATGTTGGTGTTTGGAGTATGGCAATGATGGGGCTCTTCTTTGTTCCCAGGAGTCTTGGTATCGGAAAAGCAGGTTGCTCCTTTTATTGTACATTTTATTGTACATTTATTGTACAGCATAGTTAATTAAGCTTCATTTTGAAGAAATCTTAAATTTATTTTCCTGAACCTTTCCACACCTTATGACATGAAGCTTATTTGCATGTTGGTGGGCACATATAACATATCACTCATACTTCTTCTTCCTCTTAGCTTCATTTATGTCTTTAGTAGAATTTACTGAAATTCAGAGTCTTGGATTTCTTATAAGACAGTGTGATTTAAGAAGGGGCTTCAGTCTTGTTTTTTAAGCCAAGACAACAGGGGTGGAGGCTGACGAGATTTCGAGGTTAGGCTTCGATTACCCTAATGAGCCTGTAAGAAATGTCTTGATTTGGCAGGGGGTTGTCAAAGCCAGCCAGATATGTAAACATAGAGATGTGTCCCTTTATATCTATGGACTTTGTGAAGTGAAGGAACCCTGCCCCGCAAGAGTGCTGATGAATGTGGAGCTGTATTGGTTGAAGGAAAATAAAAATACTGATGACTGGAAATTTTGACATCAATGCAAAGTGCACCCATGGTTAAATACAAATAATTCAGATCATCTGATTGACTCCATATCCACCATTGAGATAGGGGAGTATGGACTCAGCCTAGCACTTGAGAATTCTTTGTGAAATCTGGGAGTTTGTGTTTAAGGAAAAGCTGTAATGTTTTGTTGTAGGCTCTTTGATACTCCAGGACAGGAAGAGACAAACTACCTTATCAACCTGCCTTATCTTTCTGCCATCTCCCTTTAAAGGGAAAAGAGAATGAGGTTAGTGTGATTGTTGTCTTACCAAGGCAGTTCTGAAGAACCAGACATTTTTACAGAATTATCATTTGAAGTGGACACCCATGGCCCTCAAGTCTAGTCCAGACTTGAACACAAATTCCTTCTACAGCAGTTAACAAGGGTTCATCCAGCCTTTTGTTTGAATGTCTCCAGTTTTTGTGCCTAAAAACTTTCTTGGCACCTTTTGTGTAGCCATAGCTGTGGGAGAGATTCTTGTGAATAAATTCTTTGATTTTTGCTATCCTAGACTCGTCCTATTAATTACAGCAGGAAAAACAATTATTTTAGGCCTGGTCAGTAGCTCAGGGGCAGATTATGTAGCACAGCCTGATCTTGGCTTGGATGTGGGCTTGGGCTTTCTGGATTTCTCTCTCTCCTTTTCCTGAGCCTCTGGTTTGTCTGGAGAGGATCCCCTTTCTGGGTAAAGCAGGACCTGTTCATCTTTAGCCTGCCTGTCTGCCTGAGGAGTAATTACAGCAGTTGAAGCAACAAGTGGGTGAAGATTGAGGAGACAATAACATTGATTTTCCCATAAAGATGTAATTTGTGGTAAGTGATGTAATCCTCCCAGTAGCGATTCACACATCTTATTTGCCAGGGGCCCTTACATCCTGGACACGAAGATAAGCGAAGGGCCTTTCAGATCATTTGTTCTCTACATCCTTCTCATGGCTGGATGGCTTGCCCCCTCCAAGCAGCCTGACTCCTGGGGGCAGATAGGAGGGATCACATGGAGAACCCCCCCACTCCCAAATGGAGGCCCCAGCAGAAAGCACTGCACCTAGCCAGCTGGTCCACATTGGAATGAAATGACCTGTTGTGTCTCGGTCTTTCCTGGGAGAAGCTTGGGCAAACGGTCCTTAACCCTGAGGAATCCACAGAGCCCCACTTGCCATCACTCTGCCTCTTCTCCCTATAATAACTGACATTTATATGGTGTTTTAAGCTTTACAAAACCCTGTATAAATGTTCATAAGACCATAGATTTTGCAGGGAAAGAAATTGAGTCAGAGAAGTTGTGATTTGCCCACAGCCATACAGAAATGACAATTTGAATTTGACTCCAAATTAATTTATTTTTTCCTATTCACCCCATTCAGCTCCCACAGCAACCCTGTAATAGAGATGCTCAGGTTTCTGTCTTCTCTGTCCTTTCTGTTTCATGAGTTTCAACCTAAATCAGATTAGAAGCCCTTTGCAGGAAGCAGAGTGTGCTGCAGCACTCTTAGATTTGTGGGGAGTGAGACTTGAAAGGTTTGAGGTGAACTCCTTTCTTGTCTCACATGACATGTTTGTAGATCAAACTGTCTCCTTTAGAACCAGATGCTGACTCTAGGGGGAGGCACTGTTTCTCTAAAATGTGGATTTATCTGTATTTGTTTCCAGGCAAGGAAATGAAACCTAGCATTTCTGTATTTTCTGCCTTTCCTACTCATGAGTTTTGGAAGGGTTTGAGATAATATGGATGTAGTTGACGTTTCTAAGTCCACTTTGTCCACTTGAAGGACTTTTCCTCTTTCTTTGGAGATCCCAGCCTCTGGCTACAGAAGTCAGATTCCAGAATGGGCTTGTTCTTTATCTAAAATGATTCTTCATGCCATTGTCTGATTTCCTGCTCTGAAGTAGAAATCCATCCAAAGCTTGAAATCCTTATGTCTCCTCTCACATATTCAGCCCTAAAGAAGAGACCAGGCAATGGATGGCCAAGTTTCCTGAAGTATAATGGGCTGTATTCTTGAGACCTACTGAGAGAAGATGGGGGACTGTAGGGATTTTTCAAAGTTACATGAAGATTTTTTTTCCTAAGAAGATAAGACTCCAAGACAAAGGCAAAAATGATAATTATTTTTGTTAGTGTTCATATTTGTGCTTCTAATTTGATAATTCTAAGCATGCATTTACTATTCTATAAAATAGCAGATATTTTTAAATGTTAGATGAATTGATCACATTCCATCTCATTTACATGTGTTTTCTCCCTTCCTACACTATACACCTCTCAGAGACAATGACTGACTATGCCTTATTCATCTTTGGTTTCCTTGGTTTCTGGTAAATAAATGTGTATATTAAATAGGTAAACAGATTATTATGAAGTAGAAAGAGTGCTAGATTTGGAATTAGTGGACTTGAGTTTGATTGCCTCTACAACATAGCACTTTTTGTGACCTTGAACTTAATCCCTCTTCACCTGAATCCTGTTGTCTGTAAAATAAAGGGGAGTCAAACTAAGTGATCTTTAAGAAGGTCCCTTGTAGCTATAAATCTGTGTATTATTCTATGATAACCATTTCTCTTTGAAATATAATATTAATAAGTAATTATGTTTTTATAATAGGACTTAGAAAATTCTTCAGATGAAATCCTATAGAAATCCCTCATAAAACTGCTCCCTGAGCAAATATATACATTTTGTATTGTATTTGCCTAGGAGGAGATGGTATCCTGTAATTGGTTGCTTTATATTCTTTGTTCTGGAAACCAAAGATAGGACTTTTCTGTCCCATGGCATTGGGCAGTTCTTAGGATTGCCTTCCATTCTGTAGTCTCACTGTCCAGTCTGAACCATAGACAGCTGTGTTTTTTTTTTGAGCTCTTTAGTTAAGCTGACCTTAAGTTCAAGCCTACATACATGAGGAAGCTACTGTGCTGAGTTGGCTTTTTAGTCATTCCTGTGGCTATGCTTGATGTCATTGTCCACATCTGGTTTACTGTTGTCATATTCATTACATTATTTTCCACAAATTTAGGAAATGAATTTCTGGAAAGTAATCATTTCACAGATCATGCCTCCTTGGCTAGATGCTTACTGTGTTCCTTTTGGGTTTTGAATGAAGAATTAGACATCGGAGACAGCTGAATTGCTGCCCTTGCCTTTGAAAACAAAAACAAAGGAAATATTTAGTCTTGACAGGTTGTGGTTCATTTGGCTCTTTGATTATCTTGCGTGTGTGTGTGTGTGCGTGTGTGTGTGTGTGTGTGTGATTTTTCTTCATGTGTTTTTCTTAGAATCCTGGGGTTGGAAGGACCTTGAAGTCACCTGGGTTATTCATTTGTTTTTAGGCAGGATTACACATACCCTTAAACAATCCCTGGTGGCTGATGGCTCCCTGGTTTGTGATGTTGTAAGAACACAGGATTGGGATTCTGTCCTAGCTTATTTGTGATCTGTGTGATTCAAGACTAGCTTCCTAACCTCTCTGGTCTTCAGCTTTCTCATCTGTGAAGTGAGGGCTTCAGAGAGAATGATCAGTAAAGTGCCTCAGCTCTTAATCCTGTGATCTTCTAAATCTTCTCTCCTCAGTCACCTCATCCAATTCTTTGTTTTATCTAACCAAAACCCCTCATGTTGTAAGCTTAAGCCTGTTTGCTTTGGTTCTATCCTTAGTGGAGTTAGAACATATTTGGTGATGTCCCTTAGTAAAAGAATCCTTTGAGGATTTAAAGAATAAGATTGACTCTGTATTTAATACTAGTCTTTTCTCCCAATGAGTAATTCTTATTTCATTTCTTTCTCCTCCTTCTGTGAGACAGTTGGGATTAAGTGACTTGCCCAGGGTCACACAGCTGGTCAGTGTCAGTGTCTGAAGTTACTTTTTTGTACTCGACTCCTTCTGACTCCAGGGTTGGTGCTCTATTCCCTGAGCCACTCAGCTGCTATTGATCAGGAGAGAGGGCCAGGGTTTGATGGTTGGGAGAGATATCCCAGGTCAAACCTATGAGGACCCTATGAGTGAGGATGCAAATCAACACCAATTTTGTTTAATAATTTCCTTTCTGTTTTTTTCCCTGTCTCTTCCTTTTCTTTGATTCTTTTGCTTATTCTTCCCCCCTCCTTCCCTCTCCTTCTCTGTCTCTCTCTCTGTCTCTCTCTCTCTCTCTCCCTCTCTCTCTCTCTCTCTTTCCCTCTCTCCCCCCTGTCCCTCTGTATATAGACATCTGTGATGTGTGTATATACACATGTATCATACACATCCATATATATACATATGTAAATATTTTTGTTGAAGATTGAGGATAAAAGAACTGAAATTTCTCAACTCTTTTTCTGCTTTATTATCAGTATCCCTTGTGTTAAATAAAGGGACAATGTTTTCCTTTATCCCTCCCTTGTTCCTGATAAAGGGCAATAGAAAAATGAACACTTTATGTCTTTTGGGATCCCTGTTCTTGTTGAGGTACAGATCAAGGTTATACTCACATACTAACTGCTTTCTGTATCAAAAGTTTAGGAAAATGTTAGAGGTTGAGCCTGGAGGCCCAAGGTCTCAAAGGAAGACCAAATGAGCTATTGCCATGCCAGACATGGTGTAGGATAGAAGTATCATTTATTGATTTCATATTCCTTTCTCCCCTCCCCTACTCTCTCCTGCTTTGCCTTAAGAAGAGAGAGATGTAGCTTCAAAGGCATACATTAGGGAGTTAAGTTTTGGCAAGTACCAAAGGGGAAATTGAGGATCAAGGAAGAGAGAGAAAGCATTGTTAGAATATTTGACCAATATTTGCTCAAAAAGTAGAACATAATTACTAAGCCATTACATCTATCTGTGATAATTCAATTTAACAAATATTTATTAAATGCCTGCTGTGTGCAAGGAAATAGTAACATGTTTTACTTTTTTCTCTGTTGATGGGAGCTTGGTACCCAGGCAAGTCTGGGTCAGAGGTCCTTAATCTTTTTTGTGCTGCAAACCCCTTACAGTCTGGGATGTCTGTGGACCCCTCTCAGGATAATGTTTTTAAATGCACAAAATAAAATACACATGGGATCTAAAAAGAAGCCAATGATATTGAAATATAGCTATTGAATTTTTAAAAAACTGATTCACCCCTATTCTTGAATGAAGTAGTTGGCTTTCCTGCATAAATCTAAGCATATTCCCAAGCATCAGTAGAATAGAATAATCTTTTTTTTCCAATCTGTCAGGTATTTATATGACAGCTAAATACTTGCCCTATCCCAAAAGTACTGCTTCCCTCACAACTCCCTGAACGATGACCTTAAGTTGGTATCTTTTCAAAAGAGAAAACACTTGAAGAGAAGCATCTAGATATTTCACTTTTTTTGGTCCAGAATGGTAAGGTTGGCTGCTGACATCTTGAATTCTTCTGTGACTTGCCTCCTCAGGGCATGTTGCAGCCTTTTGATCCCCAGGTGCATAAGTTCCAATCTCTATGCACATAAAATGAGGGGCTTAACAATTTCTTCAATGCTGATAAATGTGAACATAAAAATATAGACAGTCTGTAAGTACATTTGTCAAAATCTCTTTGATATCAAGTCAAAAAGGTTATAGTAATTCTGTTGTATAAGCCATTGCCCATAACTTGAGTTTAAAATCTTTTAGAGAATAACTCTTTAAAATGACTGTTATATACCCTTAGAGTGATTCTGTTTGCTGATGATGGCTTGAAGATTTAAAGTTAAATGCAATTGAGGAAGGGATTGCATAGGCCACTCTTTAGAGCCAGGACCTAAATATTCAGTCTATTAGAAGCAATTATAAAGTAGATTATGCTTAATGGTTCTAATTTGATGGAAAGGTTTTTAAATATCGTTCATTAGTTACTAAAAAGTCCCTAGCAGCCTATTGTAATATATTACCTAATTTCTAACAGTCCAGAGCTGTTCAAATAGGTAAAAAGGAGATGTAAAATTAATGTATGGTTATTATTAAAATTGCCTTATAAATTAGTTAAGTCCCTTGGAGGTAAAAAGTCAGCATTATTATTCTAAAACAGTCTCAAGGGCTTTTGGCCTTTCTTTGTGTTTATGGGAGTTAAGAATGCCCTGATTTCAGGGAAATATTGAGGGTATTGGCAAGTGCCTGGCTCTCGACCCTATTTTTTTTTTTTTTTTAAAGATAAGCCACCTATTTAATGTGTAGAGATAAGATAAATTTCTATAGAAATTTAACAAATAGAAAAATAAATCTCTTTTTAATAAAAAATTTAAGTGCGTTAGTAATTTTTGGGCAGATATTTGTTGCCTACAGCCCTTTTCATCCCAAAGACCATAAAGCTATATGCTGGTTTTATGCTATGTTGGAAGTTGGATCAAGGAAGATGAGTATATGGAGACTAGGGCATCTTATATTTGTTTAAAAATAACCCCCAAATACATGGTCATTTCTCTGACTTTGAATAACAAATTTACATTTTTAGTCTGAGAAAGTTTGTTGGAGAATAGCAATGAGAATGAGGACCTAAATTTCAGGTGTATTTCAGTTTAAGATTTGGGACTGTGTGGATTCTCTCTTTAGACAGTAGGCTAGAATGAATAGTTAGCTCAGAGAGCCCAACAAAACCAGCAAGGTTCTGATTTCATGGGCGGTGACACAGCTCCTCTATTGCATTGTCCATAATAACCTTCAGTCCCCAAACATCTGGTGACTATTGATTCCTTCCCAAGGAGTGCAATAGAAAAATGTTCTCATTCCAAACTTAATTCCTTCTGCTTGTGGTCTAGCATTTGATTGAAGAATTTAGAAACTATGAATGAAAATCCATTCAATTCTGATCAATTTTCTGAAGGAGTGTTTTCTGTCCAGGGGGATTTCTCGGTATATAATTTTTATGCATTCAGGGTTGTTCAAAGTATGCCTGATGGACCCTTTAGTAGTAGAGGCCAATTTTAGCAGACTTGTGCCTTGCAAATGTCCTAGCCAGCTGTGCTCATAGAAATCCCTTCCTTCTGCAAAGAAGTCATCTAGTATTTTCCCAGTAACTATCCCAGATTCTAATTTTCTACTTGGCAGTTTTTTTGAAGCAGGAAAGCATCCCTTTCTGTTCTGCTCCCCGAATCTGACAACCACATTGAAAGCTCATATATAGATAGATTGAGTGTTTTGTCAAATTCCCCCAGAAACAAGAGAAAATCTTGAATGGCCTGGTTGAATTGTTGACATGGTTGTTCATATTTAGATCAATGTTGAAGGCATATTCCCAAGGAGATTAATCAAAAAGGAAACAAATGTACTTTAGCAGTTCTCAAATTTTTATCAGTTTCTGATTTTCTTGTCACTTATGGGAAAGGATACTCCCTGACAAAGGTTCACCAGGAAAAAAACCATTAGCAATTTATAAATAAGAATGATGATTACAATGATGTTGACTGGTTTTTTCATAGCACTTTCCAGTTAGCAAATCTTCAGATCTATTATTTTTATTTGATCTTCACAAGTAATTAGTACAGATGTTATTATCCCCATTTACAGATGATGTTACTACTAATGAGAGCATTTGAGGAAAATATTAATAATTACTGACCCACAAAAATTTTTAATAGCTTTTAATTTTTCATACTATATGCAAAGATAATTTTTAGCATTCACCCTTGCAACACCTTGCATTCCAAAATTTTCTCCCTCCCTACTCACCTCCCAGTTCTCTTAGACAGCAAATAATCCTTATAGGTTAAACATGTGCAGTGCTTCTAAACATATTTCCACATTTATCATGATGCACAAGAAAAATCAGATCAAAAACATTAAAAAAAAAAAAAGGAAGGAAGAAAAAAACAACAAAACAAACAACAATAACAAAAAAGGTGATGAAAATGCTATGTTGTGATCCACATTCAATCCCCATAGACTTCTTTCTGGATGCAGAGGACTCTTTCCATCATAAATCTGCTGGAATTGGCCCAATCACCTCATTGTTGAAAAGAACCAAGTCGATTACAGTTGTCTTGTTTCTGGATTAAATATTATCTTGCTAACAACATTTTTATGAGAATTAAATAGACATATTAGTCCAAACAGTATTCTAGAGTAGAGGAAAGTTATAAAATGGAATTTGTGAAAAAGGTTTGAGAGGCTGTATATCTCATGCATCTATTTAAAATGATTTAAGATTGCCTGAAAGATTTAATGATAGAAAGTTTTATTTTTTTTAATGACCCACTGATTGTTGATATTAAATAAGACATTAAACAAGGAGTGATGTGCTTACCTAATATATTTATCACTGTCATGGAAGGTATCCTGCAGAAATCTCAGGTGGAAGAGTGAAACTCTATAGAACCTATGATGAGGGCATTCAGATGTTCTTATTTGTAGATGACATTGTGCTTATTGCCTCAAGGCCCCAAAGATTAAAGAGTCTTCTAAACAATATTATATAAGAATTTAACTTACTTCTCCACACAGGAAAAGCCAAATGAATGAAGAATGCCTTTTGTCCCAGGTATAATATGCATTTGGATGGATAATCTATATGATTGCTTACTAACATCAAAGTCTTGAACAGACACTGAAGATGCACGTGTCTCCCCCCCCCCCCAAAAAAAAAAAAAAAAAATTGGGCTCAGAATTGAACCTGAGAAGAGAATGCTACATTATGTTTGGAAATTGCTCAGTGCTTTTAATGACTCCTAAACTCCCTGGAACAAAGGCCCTTTTTAAAATATGAGCATTTTATAGGTAATGCTACATGAATTTAATCATGGCAAAATATCCTTATTCTCCCCACCTCAAGCCATCCAGAGGAAAATAGGAGATGAGTGGTGGGTATACTAGATTAGATCATATTACTAGTAAAGAATTGTTCACTAGCAGCATTATAAAGGGTATCATCTGAGAGATGCAGTGACTGATAAATAAGGCAGATTTGTCTTGTGCTAAAAGTGAGGGATTACAGATACACAACTCAGCTGTTCCATTGGTAGCCACTGATTGTCAAGAATTTTAATGTAAATACCCTCTCCAAAATACTGTTGAGTGGATCTCTGTGGAAGATTTATAGGAGAACAGAGAAGAAAGTCACAGGAATGAGGAGGTATGGGTACCTTAGTCTCAGTCTATATCCTCTCAAGAGGGTTGTCCCCTTCACAGATTCATTAGAGGAGAAAAAGTTACAAAGAAGGACAAGTACAAAAGTGTCCAGCTAGTAAAATTGCTGGAATTTGAACCGAGGTCTTTTGATTCCAAATCTACTACATATATACACACACACACACACACACACACACACACACACACATTATCTTCTCTGAACTTTCTAGAAACAGAAGAAGCAGATATTCTGTTAACATTTTCTGTTTGGATTCTTCAAGCCTGTTCCAGCAGCCTTTGAATTTGGAGAGGCTAGTAAAAGAGGACATACTTTGACCCATTAATTAGAGATATTTCAGACTGCAGGAGAGAATGGTTACTTTGTACTAGATTTTGTTTTCATTTGTTAACAAAAATTCAGAGAGCTCTTTCTAAATTGTTGCTGTGGGCCCTAGACCTTGACCCGGCCATTGTTTGGCATAGGGACAGGCAGAGGGATGTCTAGACAATCCAGTGCCCAGTAGTTGTTGAGGAAATACTGATGGATTGATCAATCCCAGAGTATTATATAACTCCTCGAAACTTTGCAGAGTAGTGGAGAGAGGGTATGTGTTTCATATGAGGATGGCTCTCGGAATGCAGGGGACTAGTTTTTCTTTCTATACCTGAAAGTATTTCATTTTTCATTTAGAAGAGATTTTAGTCTAATGTTTCATGTCTCTGCCTTCAAGGATAACCCAGACATTTTTCTGAATTTAAGGTGCCCTCATAATTTTTCTAGCTAGTGTATTTTGTGACATATGTTTTGTCTCCTACTTTGGATTTGATTATCAAGTCCCATAAATGCACGAGAAACAAGTTCTATTGGTGTGTCCAAATTTCCAAAGCTTGACCGAGCTTTATTGCCACCCCTGTGATAGATGCCATAGAAACAGGCAGATATGGTTAGAGAAATGCTGTGAAAAGAAATGTTTTCTCTAAAGCCTACATCATTTAAGGATAAGATGTTGTCACTTACAGAAAGAATTCCTGCCTCAATGGGGTAAATGCAGTCGTGTGTGGATGTAATAGATGGTAATTGAAGAAAGTTAATGGCAAGAGTTTCAGATCTCTAATCTTGGAAAAAATCTGTGGGGAACAGATCTGTGTAACTTGGTACACTATTATGTTTTTGTCTTCCAGGGGAAACATAAGAGATCATAAGAGAGTGGTACCATTTCATAATACAAGGCCTTTTTCAGTTGGGAATTTAGAATGCCAACTCCATCAATTTACCAATCAGCAAGCATTCATTAAGCACATATAATATGAATACATTATGATAGGTTGGAGGGGTACAAATACAAATGTGCCCTTGAGATACTCTACTGGGGGATACAAAATGTTTGCAAATAAGCAAGTGCAGACTATGTACAAAATAAAAACAGTAATTTGGGGAATTGGGAAAAGTGGTAGTGCCCAACTTGAGCCTTAAAAGGTTTTAGGGGTTCCAGGACGTGGAGATGAGGTTTTCAGTCATTAACACCTTTAGTGGAAGCTTCATTATATGCTCAAAGCAGATCATCCAATCAATTCTTTCTTTTTTTTTTTTTTTTTTAATTATAGCTTTTTATATACAAAACATATGCATGGGTAATTTTTCAACATTGACCCTTACAAAAACTTCTTTTTTAACTTTTCCTCTCCTTCCCTCCACCCCCCTCCCGCCCCCCAGATGGCAGGTAGACCAGTACATGTTAAATATGTTAAAGTATATGTTGAATACAATATATGTATACATATTTATACAGTTATCTTGTTGCACAAGAAAGATCTGATTTAGAAAGAAAATAAAAATAACCTGAGAAGAAAAAAACAAAAATGCAAACAACCAATAACAGAAAAAGTAGAAATGTTATGTTGTGGTCCATACTCATTTCCCAGTGTTCTTTCTCTGGGTGTAGCTGTTCTATTCATTACAGATTAATTGGAACTGATTTGGATCTTCTCATTGTTGAAGAGAGCCATGTCCATCAGAATTGATCATCATATAGTATAGTTGTTGAAGTATATAATGATCTCCTGGTTCTGCTCATTTCTTTTAGCATCAGTTCATGTAAGTCTCTCCAGGTCTCTCTGTATTCATCCTGCTGGTCATTGCTTATAGAACAATAATATTCTATAACATTCATATACCACAATTTACCCAACCATTCTCCAATTGATGGGCATCCATTCAGTTTCCAGTTTCTAGCCACTACAAACAGGGCTGCCACAAACATTTTTGCACATATGGGTCCCTTTCCCTTCTTTAAAACCTCTTTGGGGGACTTCCGGCCAAGATGGCGGCGAGGAGGCACACAGCTGTGTAAGCTCCGCATTTTCTCTCAGAATCCATCTCATTATAAGCCTCTAAATTAATGCCTGACTGAAAAAAAAAAAAAAAACCCACAAACAGTTACCAAGAGAAGACATCCTTGAGATTAGCCAGGAAAGGTCTGTTTTTGATCGAGGGCGGGACGGTTTTAGATCGGACACAGGCTGAGGGCAGCGGCAGCAGGAGCTCGGCAGGCAGCTCACAGCCGAGCAGACCGGAGGGAGTTGGGGTGTGATCTCAGCTGTCTCTGCGGGGAGAGCTTCGCTACAGGATTGGATACTTTGCCCTGGCAGCAAGTCAGTGGCCCAGCAGAGAAGCTAAAAACACCAGGGGTGAAGAATAGGAATAAATGGACTTTTTCTTAAAATAGTCAGGAGCATATATTTAAAACCATCAGTAAGCATCATATGCAATGGGGAAAAACTGGAATCTTTCCCAGTAAGATCTGGAGTGAAGCAAGGCTGCCCACTGTCACCATTATTATTCAATATTGTATTAGAAACACTAGCCTCGCAATAAGAGCTCAGAAAGAGATTAAAGGAATCAGAATAGGCAGTGAGGAAACCAAACTATCACTCTTTGCAGATGATATGATGGTATACTTAGAGAACCCTAGAGATTCTACGAAAAAGCTATTAGAAATAATCCATAACTTTAGCAAAGTTGCAGGTTATAAAATAAATCCCCATGAATCCTCAGCATTTTTATACATCACCAACAAAATCCAACAGCAAGAGATACAAAGAGAAATTCCATTCAGAATAACTGTTGACAGCATAAAATATTTGGGAATACCAAAGAAAAGTCAGGAATTATATGAGCTAAATTACAAAAAAACTTTCCACACAAATAAAGTCAGACTTAAACAATTGGAAAAATATCAAGTGCTCCTGGATAGGTCGAGCGAATATAATAAAGATGACAATACTCCCTAAACTAATCTATTTATTTAGTGCTATACCAATCAGACTTCCAAGAAAATATTTTAATGATCTAGAAAAAATAACAACAAAATTCATATGGAATAATTAAAGGTCAAGAATCTCAAAAGAATTAATGAAAAAAAAATCAAATGAAGGTGGCCTAGCTGTACCTGATCTAAAACTATATTATAAAGCAGCAGTCACCAAAACCATTTGGTATTGGCTAAGAAATAGATTAGTTAATCAGTGGAACAGGTTAGGTTCACAAGACAGAATAGTCAACTATAGCAATTTAGTGTTTGACAAACCCAAAGATCCTCACTTTTGGGATAAGAATTCATTATTTGACAAAAACTGCTGGGATAACTGGAAATTAGTATGGCAGAAATTAGGCATGGACCCACACTTAACACCATATACCAAGATAAGATCAAAATGGGTCCATGATTTAGACATAAAGAATGAGATTATAAACAAATTGGAGGAACATAGGATAGTTTATCTCTCAGACTTGTGGAAGAGGAAGAAATTTGTGACTAAAGACTAACTAGAGACCATTATTGATCACAAAATAGAAAAATTTTGATTACATCAAATTAAAAAGCTTCTGTACAAACAAAACTAATGTAAACAAGATTAGAAGGGAAGCAACAAACTGGGAAAACATCTTCACAGTTAAAGGTTCTGATAAAGGCCTCATTTCCAAAATATATAGAGAGCTGACTCTAATTTATAAGAAACCAAGCCATTCTCCAATTGATAAATGGTCAAAGGATATGAACAGACAATTTTCAGATGATGAAATTGAAATCATTACCACTCATATGAAAGAGCGTTCCAAATCAGTATTAATCAGAGAAATGCAAATTAAGACAACTCTGAGATACCACTACACACCTGTCAGATTGGCTAAGATGACAGGAAAAAATAATGATGAGTGTTGAGGGATGGGAAAACTGGGACACTGATACATTGTTGGTGCAACTGTGAACGAATCCAACCATTCTGGAGAGCAATCTGGAATTATGCCCAAAAAGTTATCAAACTATGCATACCCTTTGATCCAGCAGTGTTTCTACTGGGCTTATACCCCAAGGAGATACTAAAGAAGGGAAAGGGACCAGTATGTGCCAAAATGTTTGTGGCAGCCCTGTTTGTAGTGGCTAGAAGCTGAAACTGAATGGATGCCCATCAATTGGAGAATGGTTGGGTAAATTGTGGTATATGAATGTTATGGGATATTATTGTTCTGTAAGAAACACCAGCAAGATGAATACAGAGAAGCTTGAGAGAATTACATGAACTGATGCTAAGTGAAATGAGCAGAACCAAGAGATCATTATATACGTCAACAATGATACTGTATGAAGATGTAATTTGATGGAAGTGGATTTCTTTGACAAAGAGACCTAATTCAGTTTCAATTGATCAATGATGGACAGAAGCAGCTACACCCAAAGAAAAAAAACACTGGGAAATGAATGTAAACTGTTTGCATTTTTGTTTTTTTTACCAGGTTATTTCTACCTTCTGAATCCAATTCTCCCTGTGCAACAAGAAAACTGTTCGGATCTGCACACATACATTGTATCTAGGATATACTAGGACATATTCAACATATAGGACTGCTTGCCATCTAGGGGAGGGGGTGGAGGGTGGGAGGGAAAAATCGGAACAGAAGTGAGTGCAAGGGATAATGTTGTAAAAAAAATTACCCTGGCATGGATTCTGTCAATAAAAAGTTACTATAAAAAAAAAAAAAAAACCTCTTTGGGATATAAGCCCAGGGGTAATACTGCTGGATCAAAGGGTGTTACAGTTTGATAACTTTTTGAGTATAGTTCCAAATTGTTCTCTAGAATGGTTGGATACATTGACAGTTTCACCAACAATGCATCAGTGTCCTAGTTTTTCTGCATCCTCTTCAACATTTGTCATTATTTTTTCCTGTCATTTTAGTCAATCTGACAGATGTGCAGTGGTATCTCAGAGTAGTCTTAATTTGCACTTCTCTGATCAATAGTGATTTGGAGCACCCTTTTATATGATAGAAATAGTTTCAATTTTGCTATCTGAAAATTGTCTGTTCATATCCTTTGACTATGTATCAACCGGAGAATGTCTTCAATCAATTCTTTCTTACAATTTCATCTCCTTGAAGGAAGACAACTACTATTATTTTGGACCTAATTCTTATCAACAATGAAAAACTAATCGATACAATAAAAGCAATAGAAATTTTGGGAGGAAAATCTGTGTTGGACTTTGTGATAAATAAGAAGGATTCCAGAGGAGGCGGCAATGGGGAAGTCCGAGTAAAAGAAAAGTGCACTGGACTTGGAATCAGCGTATATGATGAAGGTTTGACTTGGCCACTTTTAAACTGTCAATGGATTTATTGGTTTCTAGTCGGTCTGCAGTATGATATAGGCCAAAGTGTTGGATTTGCAGTGAGCAGTCTTGGGTGCAGAGCTTAGCTCTGCCATTTAATACCAGGATGACGTGGGGCAAATTGCTTCACTTCTCTGGATCTCAGTTTCTTCAGCTGTTAATTGAACTAGATAATCTTTAATGTCTCTCTAGATCTAAATCTCTGATCTTTAAGGGCTGTTACAGCTCTAATTCTATGAATGTGATTCAGACCATCCTAGACTTGAGGAGAAGAGTTTTTTAAAAAGGTTCAGAGAAAACATAAATATGTTCCTTGGGTGTTCTACTCTGAAAGGAAAGAGTTTGGGAGCTCTCAGGAATTCAGTACTAAAGAGAGCTAATGAGTCCAGTGAGAGAGAAGAGGTATAGGCATCTAAAACTGATGTGGCTGTACTGGGCACTCTCTGATGAGTACAGATTTTTAAAAGGCAGATAAAAATGATGGAAGCAACAGTGATGATTTCCTGAAATAGATTCTTCCTGCTTTTGAGACTTGAAACACTGATTCTAAGCTGGAGCATAGCATTGCACATTTGCTGGGGCCATTGCAAAAGTTTGCAATGTAGACTGTATCTTTAAAATAGTTTTCTAAACAATTGCTGATTTTTTTTTTTTTTTGGTGAGTGGGCTTATTGAGTGTATGACAAGGCAGGAGGCCTATATTATTCTGTATTAAGCACTTACTATTTGCCAGTTAATATAGATATAAAGAAAAGCAAAAATAACCCATTTTATCAGCTGCAAGTGATTCCATGGATTGGGTGATGGACTTTCAAACATTTATTATCTGTGTGACTCTGGATAAGTCACTTAATGACTTCCATTTGCCTCAGTTTCCTCTTTTATAAAACAGAAAGATAATAGTACCTGTGTCCCTAAGGTATTATGAGAATAAAATAAGATAATATTTGTAAAGTATATTGCAAACTCAAAAGCACTATATAAATGCTAGTTATTAGCAACAATGGTGGCAGCGGCACCATCATCTTTCTCAAGGAGCTGATTCTAATGAGAGGGTCAACATGCAAACAATTATGTACAAACAAAATATATCCAGGATCAACTGAAGGTAATGTCAGAGGCAAGGTGCTTGAGTTCAGGGGAATCAGGAAGATAGGATTTTAACTGAGACTTGAAGGAAGCCAAGGAAGCCAGCAGGTGGAGGTGAAGAGAGAGAAAGGTATGAGGCACAGCCAGTGAAAAAATGCTCAAGGGGCTAGGTGACACAGAGGATAGAGTGCCACACCAGGAATTAGGAGGATCTGAGTTCAAATCTAGTCTCAGGCATTTTCTAGCTGTGTTGCCCTGGACAAGTCAATTAACCCTAGGTGCCTCCAGATAAAAAGAAGAAAGAGTCTAATCCTAGAAAAGTACAGTCCTCCATACACTTGGAGACTAAAACTTAGGGAATTCAGGTCAGAAATGCCTCCTTCTAGAAACCTTCCATGATAATGACTCATCACCTTCTTGGTACCAGCCTGTGTCATCCTGCTGTTTCTATGACTGTGTACATATTATGGATTGTATGCATACATGCCTATTTATAAATCAGTAGCTACAGAAGTGGGATCAAGAATAGCCACATTTCAAGATGACAGGAAAAAATAATGATGGTTGTTGGAGGGGATGCGGGAAAACTGGGACATTGATACATTGTTGGTGGAGTTGTGAACGAATCCAACCATTTTGGAGAGTAGCTTGGAACTATGCTCAAAAAGTTATCAAACTTCATACCCTTTGATCCAGCAGTGTTACTATTGGGATTATATCCCAAAGAGATTATAAAGAAGGGAAAGGGACCTGTATGTGCACGAATGTTTGTGGCAGCCCTTTTTGTAGTGGCTAGAAACTGGAAACTGAATGGATGTCCATCAGTTGGAGAATGGCTGAATAAATTGTGGTATATGAAAATTATGGAATATTACTGTTCTGTAAGAAATGACCAACAGGATGATTTCAGAAAGGCCTGGAGAGACTTACACGAACTGATGCTGAGTGAAATGAGCAGGACCAGGAGATCATTATATACTTCAACAACAATACTAGATGATGACCAGTTCTGATGGATCAGGCCATCCTCAGCAACGAGATCAACCAAATCATTTCTAATGGAGCAGTAATGAACTGAACTAGCTATGCCCAGAAAAAGAACTCTGGGAGATGACTAAAAACCATTACATTGAATTCCCAATCCCTATATTTATGCACACCTGCATTTTTGATTTCCTTCACAAGCTAATTGTACAATATTTCAGAGTCTGATTCTTTTTGTACAGCAAAATAACGTTTTGGTCATGTATACTTATTGGGTATCTAATTTATATTTTAATATATTTAACATCTACTGGCATCCTGCCATCTAGGGGAGGGGGTCGGGGGGTAAGAGGTGAAAAATTGGAACAAGAGGTTTGGCAATTGTTAATGCTGTAAAGTTACACATGCATATATCCTGTAAATAAAAGGCTATTAAAAAAAAAAAAAAGAAAAAAAAAAAAGAAAAATTGGGGGAAAAAAAAAAAAAGAATAGCCACATTTCCACCAAAAACAAAAAGTCAATGGTTTTTAAATATAGTATTTTTATGATACATTATCTACATTCATTGCCTCCATTTTTTCACATTCCCTTGATTGCTCAGCATTTTACACTTGATCTTTTGCCTTTCTCACCCAACTGAAGCCAAGCTTTCCAAAGCTTGAAACAGTCTCTTAGTTGGATAGCCTTTTCTCAGCTCTCATTTTTCTTGACCTCTCTCTGATTCTCTTTACTGCATACCAACTCCTTTTCCTAGATGGTCTGGGTTTTCCTTATCTGAGCCCTCCTTCTTCTTTGCCTGATCATCATCCTTGTCCCAACTCCTGTAGTCTCAAGGATCTCCCCACTCCCGTCCATTCTCCACTGAACTTTGAACCAGTGAATCATTCCAAATGATTTTTCTAATGAGATCTAAACCATGTTGTCTCCCTCATCAGTGAGCCCTGGTAACTCTTTATTAACTCCAGAATCAAGCTGTTTGATATTTAAAGAACTTCATAACTTGGACTCTTTTTATCATTCCAGATTTTTTTTACATCTCTCCATGCATTCTCTGACCCAGCTACACCAGCACGTTTTGCTGTTCCTTGAACACAATCTTCCGGTCTCAGGACCCCATTCATTTTCAGAGCTTCTCACTACCTCACCTCTGCCTCTTGGTTTCTCAGTTTTAAGAACTCAGTTCAAATCCCACCTTCTGCAGGAAGTCTTTCCCAACTCCCTCAATTGCTTGATATTACCTTCCTTTTACTCTGATGGTGTCTCATATGTACCTGCTTAGTTACATGTTTTTTCCTCCTTTAGCATATGTAAGTTCCTTGAGAACAAGGACAATTTTTGCCTTTCTTTGTTTCACCAGCATTTTATATGGTACCTGACACAAAGTACTTTATAATGTTTTGTTGACTGACTGTACATGAGTGATTCCTAAGCTTTTGTTCTGGTCGTATTCCCTCTCTCTCCATTGTACATTGGTGATCTCATCAGCTTTCTTGGGTCTAACTGTGATCTATGTCCAAATGACTGCCAGCTCTATATAGCTGAGCCTAAATTCTGTTATGGGCAGCCATCTGCTAGTGGCTGCTGGGGATCTAACTGACCAGCAGAACAGATCCCTTCATGTGAGACGATGATAACGATACAAGAGACTGAGAGGCAGGCGTGTTGTCTGACCTTTCTCCTCTTCCCTCTTGCCTCCAATTTATTTCATTCCCAATTCACAAGCAACATCTGCGTCAGTAAAGGCTGACTTTCAATTCCTTACTATTCACAGCTGTGAGGGCCTTTGGAGAATCGACCTGCCTCTTCACACTTAGACATAGTCCTTAACAAACCTCCTTTCTTAAGGAGCTGCATTTAGGACATATCTAACTGTGTGCCTCTCTTAAGCATCTCAAACTTAGCAGGTCTAAAACTCTTTATCTTCTCCCTCCCCACAATACCTAGTTTTTCCTTCTCCAATATCTCTAATATCCTTCCTTTCTCTCTGCTCATTTGGCTACTACCCTAGTCCAGACCCTTTTCACTTTCTTCTTGCCTGGACCATTGCCGTAGCCTCTTATTCAGGGATAGGGAACATTTTTTTCTTTTGAATACATAAAATATCATTTACAGGCCATACAAAATTGAATGATGTTTTGTTTTGGATATTTAAAACATACATATTTGAATATATGTGCAGTATGTTTCCTCTTTTCATTGCTGTATCATATTCTATTCCACTATAAAGCATACATATTTTCTTTTGGGAGAGTTCTTTTTTTAAATATTACTTCATTTTTCCAAATACAGGCAAAGATGATTTTCAACTTTCACCTTTGCAAAACCTTGTGTTCCATATTTTTGTCCTTTCCTTCTCCCTTTCCTCTCCCCACGATAGCAAGTAATCTAATATAGGTTAAACACGTACAATTCTTCTAAACATATTTCCATATTTTTCATGATGCACAAAAAAAAATCAGATCAGAAGTGGGGAAAAAGAAAGCAAAAAAACCAAATAAACAGACATCACCACTATTAAAAAAAAATAAAAAAAGATGAACTTATGCTTTGATCCACACTCAGTCCCCACAGCTCTCTCTCTTACAAGACCACTGGAACTGGTTTGAATCATCTCAGTGTTGAGAGCCACATCCATCAGAAATGATTTTCGAATAGTCTTCTTGTTGCTGTGTTTAATGATCTCCTGGTTCTGCTCATTTCATTTAGCATCAAGTTCATGTAAGTCTCTTCAGGCCTTTCTGAAATCATCCTGCTGCTCATCAAAGGATCAAATGAGAAAATAATTTGTAAATGCTCAGTACAGTGCTTGGCTTATAATTAAATGATATATTAGCTATTATTGTCATCATTATCATCATCATGTCTTAAAATATAAATGTTACACTATTTATATAGTACTTGCTGCTCTTTAAGGTATTTTCATTTGTGTTAGCTCATTTTATCCTTCATAAATAAGTAGGGTACATAAATAGATCTAGGATTACATATGAGGAACTGGAGACAGAAAGGTGCCGCAGGCTGGTTTGTGGTTGCAGCTGTACTCTCATTTATTCCAACTCTGTCCCAGCCCTCCTCTTCTTTCCACTCACACAGCAATTCTTTGATATCAGCCTCTTTAGTTTCTCTCTTGGGTTATTGCAGTGACTTCCTCATTCCTATGTCTACCTTAAGTTCTTCTGTACTCTAGCCCATGCTCTGTGCAGTTACCAGTGTGATTTTTCTAAAGTACAGATCTGACCATGTCACTCCCATGTTCAGTAAAGGCCAGGGGCTCCCAATTGCTTCTGGGATCAAACATTAACACCTGTTTGGCATTTAAAGTCCTGTATTTCCTGGCCCGCATTTCCCCTTTCTTGGTGTGTTACACATTATTTCTCTCACATGTACTATGGCCCAGCCATAATGTCTTTCTTACTATTATATCAACATGAGAAATGTATTCATTAGGCTGTTTCAGAGAAGCCTAGAAGCCAGAGAAGACTTATATGAATTGATGCTAAGTGAAATGAGCAGAGCCAAGAGAACACTGTGCACAATAACAAGGAGATTATGCGATGATCAGCTTGCCTAGGGCAAGCATGACCATTGGGAAGAGGGAAGTCAGTAAGCAGTGACATGTGGAGTGAGGGATGATGGACACTGTGGAACTTGCATAAGCCACTTGCTGCCAGGACAGAGGCTAGATGTAGGGGTATAAATGCTGTCAAACTCACTCTGAATTTTGATGCATTAGGCAAACCTTACTCACCTCTACTACCTCACTTAACACCACAAGAAAGTTGTGGGGAGATGATATTAGAAGAACTTATCTGTTTGACCTTGAACAACTACGCAGGTCATAGATATCACAGATTTCTGATATGTGAAATGAAAGGGTTGGACTAGACAATTACTCAGGTCCCTGCTAGCTGTAGAATCTGTGATTTCCTGCTTGGTGATAGAACAAAAGAACTGAGAAAAACTCAGCCTTCTATCTTGTAGTCAGGAACAGCTATTACCTGAATGAAAACCTGAGAAAGTATTCATTTTGTAGGGCTTTTAATTTTATTTTTTTCATTTTTTATTTTTTTAGTAATTAGAGGTTATCATTCAACTAATTGGAACAGCAAAGTAGCTTGATTCAAGGCCCTTCATTGTTGTACTACCTACTGTAATGGAATTTCATCTATTCATTTTTTTCTAGTTTCTGTTGTTTTTCCATTGATAGTATCAGTACCATAAAGAGAGACTGTATTGCTTCTCATTTTCATATTTTTTACATGTTAACAGTAATTAAAATATAATTGAAATCATGAGTTATTCTAATTATTGGCTTTATATAATGCATATTTAAACAGGGCATCAATAAATGTTTCCTCTTTAATATATCCAGAAACCAAATGCTGTTAGCATTTTAATTAAAGATACATTAGTTAAAAAACAGCTTAATCATTCTGTCATCAAAGGACTTAGACCTTATTAATAAGCTGTTGATAAATAGGTTTAAGCTACCCCAAATTTTAAATATGCAGATTTTTCCCCCAGTCTAGTTAGAGTGGAAAAGTGGATTCTGTTTTCAGAATTCTCTCCCATGTCTGGATAATATTAATGTATGGTGTGATTAACTCCCATTAACACTTGGAGTCTTGTGTTTGCCCCCATGTAGAACACAGAATGTATTTTACTTTGTCGCATTGGGGCAGAAGAATGAGGAACCCTCAGTGAGAGACACTATTTCATTCAGTGCAAAAGGTCCTCATGTCCTATGTTGGAGAAGGATGGCAAAGCACCCCCAAAAGGAGAGGTTTAGTTCTTTCCCCATGTTTTCCAAAACACAGAGTGGCTGCTGCGAGCTTCTGGCCTAGAGCAGGACAGCTGAGTTCAGAAGGCACCCTCTGGCACCTTAAAATGGGGAGAGAACCCGTGCCCATGCTCTCTCGTGCATCACTTCCAGCTCCTTTTCTTCTAGCACTTGGACGGTATTACAGACAGCAGCACCTCCTTGGCACGTCTCCTCCTGACTCTGGGCAGGCATGCCTGGAGGCTCATTTGTCATCTTGAGTGGAGCTAGACTTTCAGCATGATCACCAGCAATCGTGTCTTTCCTTCAGTAGACCGGGACTAAAACAATGTTGGGAGCATGTACTGAAGGAGCAAGAGGAGATTCCTTAGAGTAGGGTTGGGGCTTTTGTTTTCATCTCGCAATTTCAGTTGATGCATTGTCCTAAGATACAGCCAAACACAAGCACAGGCACAAAGTGACTGTGATCATGACTATTATGGGTCTGCTTCTTGGCTGCAGATTAGTGATCTTTGCGTCGCTCCACCTGTTTATTGCCCGCCTCCTTCTGCATGATTGATTTGGTCTGAAGGCTCTGTGGCTTCTGAGTGGTTTTGATCAGTATGGATCATCAGTGTTTTTCAAGCAGGAGACATCTTGTGGTTTCTAGGATCAGCCTTTCCTGCCTTAAATTCTTTAAAGTCAACCCACCAATCTATGAGCCCAGAGCTTCACAACTTTGTAGCTGCTATTGGTAACCATGATTGAGGTAGCAGTTTCTATGGATGATGGGAAATCCTGTCAGGATATGGAACCTCATGAGATGAGCATGATGAATATCCTGAGCCTAGGGATCAGGAAAATTGTTAAATTTTGCTTTTGTCTTGCCATGGTAAACATTTTTTGTAAGTTTTATTGATGCCTTTTAAAATAATACCAATTAACAAATATGACCCTTACATCTATATCCCATGAGTTTACCTTGTAACAAACATTTTTTAAAATATTAATAAAATCACTGAGACAGCAGAACTCTGTTGGATAGAATATATAACATTCTATACCCATTGTTCCCTCCACCAGACCATCCCATGAAACAAAAGGGATATCTTTTCTACTTAATTATAGCTGTTGATTTGACTATTATTGCCTTTTGTTTTTACCTCATTTATTTCGAAATCTATCTCTTCACCTTCTCCAAATCTTTCTTCCCCTTCTTTAATCTGCAAATCTTCCCTATAGTAAAGACTAGAAAAGAAAAACATCTCTTCCATATGACCCCTTCTCTTCTCTGACTCTAGCCTGATATAACACCTCATGCCTGGATTATTGCAACAGCCTATTGGTTGTTGTCTCCCTCCGCCAGTCAATCTTCCATTCAGCTGCTAAAGTGAAGATCTGACCATGTAACCTCTTCTATTCAATAAACTCCACTGCTTCCTATCACCGGCTGAAATATAAAATTTTCTGTTTGTGATTGAGTCTTTCATAACCTGTCCCCCACCACCACCACTTTGCATCTTCTTATACCTTGCCACCCTTGATCCAATGACGCTTCCTTGTTGTTCTCCAAAGAGAATATTCTGTCTCTCAACTCCAGGTGTTTTCACCGGCTGTTCCTCATTCCTGAAACACCCATTCTCCTCACCTCCACCTCCTGGCTTCCCTGGCTACTTTCAAATACCCGCTGAGATTCCACCTTCTACAGGAAACCTTTCCTGATCCCCATTTGTACTTGTACCTATTTATTTGTATCTTGTCTTCTTCCATAGGCTGTGAGCTTCTTAAAAGCAGGGATTATCTCCAGTCTTTCTTTATATCCCCAGTTCTTAGCACAGTACTTGGTATAGAGTAGGTAAATGCTTATTGACTAGCTGACTGACAAAAAGGAAAAATCCCCCAACATTTTAACAATACCAAACACTTTGATGACTTCTAATATTATATGTAGTATTCCATACTTGTAGTCTCCCACCTCTGCAGTGAAGGGAAGTATATATGTATGGGACCTTTCTTTCTGACTTGGCCTTCCTTATAGTATTTACCTATTATTAATATCTCTGAGCAGAGTTTGAACATTTTGTTATAGTTTAAAAAAACTCTCTAAATTGCATTTCAGGATGATTGAACTAATTAATAGCCCTACCAACAATGTATTGGTATAATAATTATTTTTATTTTCAAAACATGTATTTAGCCCTTGTATCATATTGTCAAGTTGAAGTTCCTTGGGCTACTTGAGACATGGGATAGCAAACCTTTCTAGATGAAAAGTGCTATAGTTTGGTAGAAAGGAACACAAATTTGGCATTGAGACCTTGAGATTAAGGCCTGGCATTGATTTTTAATGGCTATCACTTCATCTTTCTGAGTCTTAGTTTTCTGTTCCATAAAATGCAAATATTAATACTTAGGCAGACAGGTGAATGATAATAGCACCTCCCTCCCTGGGTTGTTAGCATCAAATGAGATAGTATTTGTAAAGCACCTCATAGGGGTGATTTTGGGAAATAGTATCTACAGGACAGAAGGTTGGGGGGGGGGGGGAGAAGTTTTATGAACTTTAAAGTATTGTAGACAGTATTGTATTACGGATTTTAATTTGGAGAGGGAAGCATATTGATCATCTTACACATTGACTAGATCTGATTCTCTCTCTCTCTCTCTCTCTCTCTCTCTCTCCCTCCCTCCCTCCCTCCCTCCCTCCTTCCCTCCCTTCTTTCTCTCCCTCCTTTATTCCCTCCCTCCCTTCCTCTTTCCCTTCTTCCCTCCCTCCATCTCTTTCTCCCTTCTTCCCTCTCTCTGTCTCTTTCTCTCTGTCTCTCCTTTATGGACACACACATACACACTCTCCACACTGACACACTTTCCTCTTTCCTTGGAGCACTAAACAGAAAAACTGAGGAAATGAGATCTGAGAGAAAATATCAATGCTAGAGGTCATAAATATTTCATAAGAAGCTGATCCTAATGGTATGAATCAGAAAGGGAGGAGCCACTTGATATGATAGGCCCAAAAGCTATCTCCAGAGCAGAGGGACAGGAGAGAAGCATTACTTGGAATTGTTATTAAGATCATCATTAATGTGTAATGGAAGCTTTTCACAGGAAATCTTTTTTTGAAGTATGACACATTTATGAAATATTATGCATTCATAAGGCCAAGCATTAAAAATTATGTTTTAAATATAGGGTAATAGTGAATTGTCCCTCTCCCCCAGAAAAATCTAAAGTATTTCCATCATGTCATCAGAAGGATAGCTTAATGATTTATTTATTGATTTTAGTCACTTGTATCTCCCACTCCCTCTTCTCTTTAAAATTTAGTGTTAGGGAGGCACCTACTTACTGGGAAGTAGCAAATTATATGGAGTTTTAATTCATTCCAGGGGGAACTTTTCAGAGAGGAGATTTATGGAGCAGAGCCATCCTGATACTGAGCCATAGGAAACAAGGAATAGGATTCCCGGGAGTGGGCAGGCGTGCACATAGGTAGAATTTTATGTTGGCAATCTGAGGGCTAAATGACTAGAGCCAGCCAAGCAGAGCCTGATTACCCTAAAACATTCTTCCTCTAATGACACCAAATTACAATGAGCTATTAAAGCAAGGTGGAAATATTATGAAATAAGACTCTCATTGAGTCCTTGAACTGTAAATTCAGAATGAAGGAAAGATTTTGCATCTGTGTTTGTGGCCTTGAATATAGACTCATTAATAGCCACCCAGAAATATGCTATTAAGAATTATTTGGTGAAATTAGGTGGTTTCCTGAATGTGAATGTGATATCAGTGCTGAAGAAAGGCCCTTAGTGCTTGGGCTGAGAGGAGGTGAAGGAGCCAGTAAGTTTGGGGGGAGGAGGGGGGGAGACGGCGTGCAGCAGAAAGGGAGGTACCCCTGGACCTCTCAGCTAGCCAACATAAGCATATTTTTTTATTTTGTGCTTATTTATTAAGGATATGAAATTAAACATTTCAAGAGTAATGTTTTTGTGCATATCTCTACTACAAGTATTGTTTTTCAGTCCAGACCAGTAATTTTATCAGTCTAAGGACCTTCTTGTGAGATAATTCTCTCTACCAATACAGAAGAGAATGTGTTTTGCTACTTGGTCTTAAGAGAATTGTCTGAGGAACAGAGAAAGAACTGCCCTGCCCTGGGTCACACAGCAAGGGTGTGGGTTAGGCAGGACTCCTGGCTGTACCTTCTTGACTCCGAGACATAACATCTGTTATGTTAGACTGAAAGTTGGAGTCATACTTAAAATTAGCAGAGGTCATTTAGAAGAATCCCTTCATTCTGCACCTAAGGAAAATGATGTTCAGAAAAAGGAAGTGACTGGCCTACAAATCAAAGTCAATGGCGGAACTGGGACGAACACTCCTCTCAGACCAGTGCCTCTCCGCTACAGTACAAGCTCTTTCTCAAGCTTCTTTAATGTTTTCGTCATCAGGCTCTGGGTTTGCATCTGGGATCACTCGTGGTGCATCTGGCCCTTTCAATTTCCATTCCTAGGTGAACATGGTGGTTGTGGCTAGGTCCAAGGTCTATGTGGGCCGTCCCTTTGGAAGACAATGAACTTTCAGACATGTATTCCTTGAGATTATTTGATTGCCTCTTTGCACTCCTCTTCCACCTATCACTGACTGCATCTTCAGCCTTTCCAATCAAGTCTTTGGAGCTCCTATGTTAACACGTTCCCACAAAGGGAAGACTTTAACCTCAGAGAGAAAAGCCCTGTTTCACAAACTACACTGCCTAATTGCCATTTCAAACTAACTGTTGTAAAGGTATCATCAACTTAACTTGTCTAAACAAAAACTAAAAAAAAAAAAAAACCAAAAAACTTTCTTGCTTTTATTTTTTATTTTGTCTTCTGGTTCTAATAGACTTTGACAGATTTCTTTCATGATTTCTTAAAATATAGTGGTCAAGTTGTTGTTTACATTGTTTAAGGACTCTAGTAATTTTTAAATTTATGCACAGCCTATTTCTACAGATCAGATTTTTTAATCAGATATCTTATATTTTAAAATACTTTTTCAATCTTTTTAGCTATTCATTGTGCTAATTTCTGGGTATATAAAGAAAAGCAAAGAAGTAGAAACTACTCTTTTAAAAAATAATAATTATAGCTTTTTATTTTTCAAAATATATGCAAAGAGTTTTCAACATTCACCATTGCAAAATCTTGTGGTCCAAATTTTTCTCCCTCCCTTAGATAGCAAGTATTCCAATATAGATTAAATGTTTAGTTCTTCTAAACATATTTCCATATTTATTACAAGAAAAAATATATCAAAAGGGGAAAAATGAGAAAGAAAAAGGAAAAAAAAAAACAAGCAAGCAAACAACAAGAGATGAAAATATTATGTTGTGATCCACATTCAGTCCCCAAGGTCCTCTCTCTGGGTGTAAATGGTTCTCTCCATCACAAGTCTATTGGAATTGGACTGAATCACCTCGCTGTTGAAAAGAGCTACATCCATCAGAGTTAATCATCATTTAATCTTGTTGTTGCTGTGTACAATATTTCTTGGTTCTACTCACTTCCCTCAGCATCAGTTCATGTAAGTCTCTCCAGGCCTTTCTGAAATCATCCTGCTAATTGTTTCTTATAGAACAATAATATTCCATAGCATTCATATACCATAACTTATTCAGCCATTCTCCAACTAATGGGCATCCACTCAGTTTCCAGTTCCTTGCCACCACAAAAAGGACTGCCACAAACATTTTTGCACATGTGGGTCCTTTTCCCTTTTTGTTGGTAGTTTTGAGATACAGACCCAGTAGAGACACTGCTGGATCAAAAGTATGTGCAGTTTAGAGCCCTTGGGCATAGTAGGAGCTATTCTTCAGGAACTCAATCTCTTGCTATTTCCTGGACTCATTATTTTAAATCCGAACAATTCTGGTTTTTAGAAATTCTACTTCTTGGGTAAGATTTACTGTGTTCTCTTTTAAACTACTTATTGTTCTAATTCTTTTCTTCAGTGTTTTTTTTCCATTTTCCATTCTGTACTTTGTTTCTTTTATTGATCCTAGAAGTAGAGTAGATCCTAGAGTAGAGATGGCTATTATGTCATGTTCCCCCCATCCCTTCAGGCTTCTCCATACTAAACACCCCAGATCTTTTAGCTGATCCTCATAGAGCATGAACTCAAGGCTTTTGCCATCCAGGTTGCCCCCTTTAGCCATTCTCCAGCTCATTTCTAGGTGGTGGTGGTGGTTGTTATTTTCAGTGCTATTAACTAGAATTGAATTTAGGTCTGGCTTTTTTTTTTTTTTTTTTATTAATTTTGCCAAAATACTGCCTTCTTGAAAGTCAAATATGTTGAATACTAAGAAACTGCTTTGGAAAATTTTATATATATATATATATATATATATATATAATATATATATATATATATATATATATATATATATATATATATATATGGAATATTAAATAACTTGAAGTAACAAATGGTAAAAGCACTAAACTTTTCCCATATACTTCCAGTGAGCATCAATGACCAAAAAAAAAAAGTGATTTTTACCAGTAACCAAAATTGATTCGCCCAGCTTAACCAGGCATCAAAAGAATGAAAATAAAATTTCAATAATTAAATGCCCTTTGATGTATTCTGTTAGTTAACACAAGATAGGCAATTTAGAATTTTCAATTATTTAATTAAGCTATTAATTATGCCCATAATTCTGAGAAAACAATCAGTCACTTATATTCCTACATATGGCAGATGCCAACCATGTTTTCTCTCTAGTTTGTAGGATTTCTAATTAGTGTGCTTCTCATTTCTAGGGGAAATTTGCCATTCAAGTCACAGATCTATCTTCTCACAGTATTGTGGCCAGCTAGAAAAACAAACCATGGTGTTGCCTCCCATTGGAATCTTCCTGGTGTTTCTAGAATGGACTGGAATTCTCAAATATTATAATTAGCTGGCCATTATTTTTTAAAGACAAAAGGACCCCCATTTGGATCTGAAACAAGAAAATAAAAATGGATTTGTCCCCTACATAAGGCCATATCATCTCTAAGAGTCAGCAAACAACACAGAATAGAAAGCTGGCTTTGGAGCCATGAAGCCTAAGCTACATGTTAGCCTGTGTGACCCTAGCCAAGTCACTTACTCCTTCTCTTCTTGGCAACTGTTTAAGAATAAAAGTTGCAGTGCTACTGACCTCATCAGTAGAGAAAGTTCCTTACTGGTATTTCTTGTAAACCAGTGAAATCATTGATCCAATCCCATCTCTGTATTCCTCATTAGGCACTAATGAGGAATTAAAAAGAACATTTTGATTCAAATAAAATGCAACTTACCAAATATTCAGTAAGCGTCTTTTACAAGTTCCTTTTTAGTGCCTTTCAGAAATGATTGTGTATTGTAGAAGGCAATTCCTGTGCAGTGCAATCTCTGGCAGATTCTATATATTTACTTGAACTTTTATTCTTTATACTTGATAATGGTTCATATTGATTAATTGATCATTTGCTTCCTATTGGAAGTGGATTCCAAGATCCAACAAGTCTTACCCTCTGTAAATAAGGATATTAGCACTTCCTTTCAATACTGTCAGGCTAGTTGTTGGAAATTTATTCAGAGACTATTAGTAGAATATTCTTCTGTGCCCTTTCCTAGAACTTTGAAAGAAGGGGAACACAAGAAGCTATATCTAAAAAAAATATTTCAAAAGGAAGGACATAGGTAGAAAATCTAGTGCCTTATATACATACATTTAGGGGGTGTGTGTGTGTGTGTGTATGTATGTAAATTTGGAATCCTGGTAGAAATAAATCAGGGCCAGGAGGAGGTAGGCTTGAATTATCAATGCTTTCAAGTATTTTCCCAATAGCCTATAGAATAACCATTCCCCCATCAAGAAAGGGATTTACTGTAAGAATTGAACTCCCTTGTTACTTGGAATTATTTTTTTCCATGTAATGACAGCAATGAAATGACAAGAGAAGCTGCCACTCCCAACAATTTTGGTGGTAAGTCTAAATCATGGTGAAATAAGAACAAAATTCCTATGTGGAGCTTGGAGCTAATCTTTGGTTCTGAAAGTTAGTTCTCTTTTATTTTTGTCCAGTATATTTTCTTTTCAATAAAATCCGAGTTTCTGGGTAGAAAGAGAACATCAGTGACTTGGAAACAGCTCTGGTGTTAAGAGAACCAGCATAGGAATTCTATCCCTATTCCTCACTAGGGTGAAATTCGAATGAGTCCTCTGTTCTTCCTGGCCTTCATTTTTGTCATCTTCTGTAATGTGAAGATTGGACTAGATGATTCCTAAGGGCCTTTTTAGCTCTAAATTCTGATTCTCTGATCCCATGTCTTCTAATAGAGGTTTAATTGTGTCAATACTAGCTTACTAATGTAAGAGCAGATTATCCTATTACTTGCCAGCATCCTCTCAGTAATGATGTGAAAAAGATGACCTTGAAATACTTTATATTTTATAAAATGTTTTCATATTCATTGTTTCATTTTATCCTTCAATAATTTTGTAAAGTAGGAAAGACAAGAATGATTATCCGTTTCCCAGATGAAGAAATCAAATATTAAAAAAATTGTCACTTGACCAAAGTAGCCAGTAAGTGACAGAACAAAAATTAAGAACTCCATGTTATTTTCATTGTATTGTACCCCACTCTGATTATGATCTATAAGGTCGCCAAAGGAAAAGATTTCATTAGTCCCATTTCATGGTTTAGAAAACTAGGTACAAAATGGGAAGATAATTTACATGTGAAGACACAATAATCACCCACAAAAGCCACTTGAGATAGTCAACTAGGAGGTTCATATGGAACATTCATTTGGACTTGACTTTAAATAAAAACACAGACCAAAAAAAAAAAAAAAAAAAAAAAAAGATCAGCATTGAAGCAGCCAAAGATAAACTAATTGGATACAAACAGATTTCTAGTTCTCTAAAAAGAAACCAGATGGGGTCCTTATGTCCTATCCAAGGAGCCATGTTGGCTCCTCAAGAGAGGATCATAATATTCTAGATCTAATTCTGGAAGGAAATTCAAAAGCCAGCTAGTTGAATTTCCTCATTTTATAGTTTAGGAAAGTAAGATGCAAGGAACTTAAGTGACTTGTTCAGGGTCGTTCAGTTAATGACATAATGACAAAAGTGGGATTTGAATCAAGTGCTCTGATTCAAGAGTCACTTCTCCTTCCACTGTCTCAAATCACATGGCCCCAAAGATGGCAATAGACTGAGATAGAAATGATGAGTTCTTCAAGAGTTGTAGAAATTTGAATAGCTTTCTTCAGAGACTTATTTGTATAAAATTCCTAAAACAGAGGAATTCTGAGATAAAGGTTTTTGAACAGTGCTGTGCTCCTGTACCAGGTAAAGGAGTTCTGTGATCAAGCAGGATTCAGAGTCAAGGATCAATAAAAGACAGATATGGAAAAACAAACCTGAACCTTGCTTCTTACCAGTTTTATGAATTATTTAGATTGTAAAAGTCTAGAGGAAAGCAACTGACCCTTTAGTCCATGCAGATTCTTTTCACTTTCAAGGGCAACTCTACCCAGAATAGGACTAATTCAGTATACATACTTTGTCTTTTTTGTCAGGTGCAATAAAACTTCTCTCACATTCTATATATTATTTATCTTAGCTAAGGGCCCTTTATCTTTTCTACAGCAACTAAGAGCCCAGCCAAATTCTGAGAGATTCAAATTCCCAAGGGAAACCCCAGATAAAAGTAAAAAAAAAAACCAAAAAAACACCATATGTTCGTATATTCTCACGATAAACTCTGGGATGTGACAAAATGAGAGAAATCCTTTTATTCACAAAAGATAGGTGGAAGCAAAATGAGCCAAACTCTAATGTTCCCAGGGGAATCTCTGGGTGCAGACGTGATTTAAAAAGAGATACTTTAGTGAAAGAACTCCCAAGAATGAGCACAGTTTATGTAATCTCAAAGATTCATTCTGGGTCTTGGGTTTATATGATAGACACTAGGAGAAAACATGGTCTCCAACCTCAAGGAGTTTGGCAACAAGATTCACATACATGAAATAGCCAGAAAGCAATATCAGAAAATAGTCATTCAATAGTTATTTATTAAGTACTTCCTCTTCATAAAATGTGCTGTTATATCTATTTAAACAAACTTTTGATTAAAAAAAATGAGAAATGCTCACAGACTACCATAATCTCCCTCTCTCTCTTTTTTAATTAGAGCTTTTTATTTTTCAAAATATATGTGTGGACAATTTCTCAATATTAGCCCTTGCAAAACCTTGTGTTCCAATTTTCCCTCCATTCCCTCACGTTCTCCCCTACATGGCAAGTAGTTCAATATATGCTAAACATGGTAGAAATATATGTTAAATCTAATGTATGCATACATTTATGGTGTTGCACAAGAAAAATAAAATCAAACCAGTTAAAAAAAAAACCAAAATAAAATGCAAGCAAGCAACAACAAAAAGTGAAAATGCTATGTTATGAAACACACTCAGTTTCTCTCTGGGTGTAGATAGCTCTCTTTGTCACAAGATCATTGGAACTGGCATCAGTCATCCCATTGTTGAAGAGAACCACATTCATCAGAATTGATCATTGTATAATCTTATTATTACCGTGTATAATGATCTCCTGCTTCTTCTCATTTCACTTGGCATTAGTTCATGTAAGTCTGTCCAGGCCTCTCTGAAATCATCCTGCTAATCATTTCTTATAAGAACAATAATTTTCCATAATATTCATATACCATAACTTATTCAACCATTCTCCAATTGATGGGCATCCACTCAGTTTCCACTTTCTTGCCACTACAAAAGAGCTGCCACAAACATTTTTGTACATGTGGGTCTCTTTAAGATCTCTTTGGAATATAATCCCAGTAGAAACACTGCTAGATCAAAGGGTATGCACAGTTTGATAACTATTTGGGCATAATTCCAGATTGCTCTCCAGAATGGTTGGATTCATCCACAATTCCACCAACAATGTATCAGTGTCCCAGTTTTCCCACATCCCCTCCAACATTTCTCATTATCTTTTCCTGTCATCTTAGCCAATCTGAGAGGTATACAACCATAATATTTCATAGAAATTTAGCGGTTTGTAAATCAATTATTACTACTGGGAGAGCTGGGAAATTGTCTTAATCAGTTAACACTTGATCTCTTTTGCTAATTGGAGTCATAACAGTAGAGCTTAGCAATGATTTGGAATATAAATTTAAGATCTTACAGAGAATCTGGCAGGAAATTATGAGCAAAATCATTGCATGGAATAACAAAAAGCAATGGAGAGAAAAAGTTTTAAAGAAAGATAGCAAAGAGAACCCACTTAAGGCAGATCACCCTGAGAGCACTGAAGAACAGAAGTAAAAAAGAATACACAGTTGAAAAAATGGAAAAGAACTGCCAAAAGACTTGTTTTTTTATAGTAAACTCTTTTCTCTTTCAGTAATACTAAAACCACTACAATTGCACTCTTAATATCTAATGTGATTTTAAGATAGATAACAATCTAATGGGAAAATAGAAATAGTACAAAAGAAAAAAAGATAGAAAGAGCTTCTAGACTAGATTGAGCATATGCAGGAGATCTGTGCTATGGGCCATTAATAAAAAGATAGAGATAGGATCTTTGAATACTAGTCAGGCATAAGATTTCAAGAAATCTCAAAGAATTTCCTCTGTGTGTTGGAGGGACCCACTGTGGGCCCTCCATAAGAGGATGTGACATGAACTACATGAGATGAAAAGACATGAATGTGTTTAAATCCATATCATTGAAGAGTATCTATCAATAAGATCACAGACTTCTTGGAATAGTTACCACGGCAACTGTGGATAATGGAGTGTAAGGTTTGTAGGGGTTCAAAAAAGGGGGAAATTATTATATAACTAATAGTAACTGACATAGTGTTTTATAATTTTCAAAGCATTTTACTTGTGATATTCACATAATCCTACAGTACCTGCCTACTTTCTCTATAAGGTGAATACTACAGGTATTGTCTCCATTTTAGAAAAAAGGAAATTGTAGCTCCCATTCCTTAATAGATATGTGGTCCAAAAATATATGCAATACAATTTTCAAAAGAAGTACAAATTGTGAACAAATATAGCATGCTCCAAATCACTCATACTAAGAGAAATACAAAGTAAAATGACCCTAATATCTCATCTCAGCCATTACAAATTGTCAAAGATGCCAAAAAGAGGGAAAGTCAGTGTTGAAGGGACTGCAGAAAGAGAAACTGTTAGTAGAGCAATAGGTTGGTTCAGATATTTTGGATAGCAATTTAGAATTATATAAGAAATGTGACTATACTGTTCATAATCTCACCAACAATCGAACTACTAGGCATATGCCCTAAGGAAGCCAAAGATAAACATCAGGGTCCAATATATATTAACATATACAAGCTAGTACTTTTTTTTTTTTTTTTTTTTTTGCTGAGGCAACAATTGGTGTTCAGTGACTTGCTCAGGGTCACACAGCTAGGAAGTGTTAAGTGTCTGAGATCAAATTTGAACTTGAGCCCTCCTGACTTCAGGGTTGATGCTCAGGCTAATACTTTCTATGCTAGCAAAGAACTGGAAAGCAAGTGCCCATCAGCTAGGGATGATATACTAAACTGTAGAATAGGAATATAATGGAATATTCTCATGCAATAAGAAGAGGTAAATATGAGGAAGGCAGAAAAAGATGGAAAGATCTGTATGAACTGATGTAGTTAAACAGTCAGAACCAAGAGAATGTGTACACTTATTACAAGAATATGAGTAATAAGATTACTGAAGAAAACCTAGCTCTGAATAAGTGAAAAAACAATGATGATTCCAAAGAACAGATGATGAATTGTATCTCCCTTTTCTCCTCAAACTGGTAGGGGTTCACTAGGGCAGAATACTGTATGTGTTATCCAATGAACCATTATTTGGGATAGTTTTATTTAATTATTTTTCTTTGTAATAAGAGAGATTTCAATTCCAGGTAGCAATAAGGAAGGCCTGAAATGCCTAATGTGTTTTTTTTTTTTTTTAATCAATATAATTATTTTTAAAGAAAAGATTTGGAGGGGAGGAAAGATAGGATGTGGAACTCCTCAGCTTCTGCTTTATATCTTTGTGACTTTGCAGAAATCATTTATTCTTTCTTAATCTGTAAAGTAAAGCAATTGGACTAAATAACTAGTTCTGTTGAAGCTCTAAATATGTGATCATGGATCACCCAACCACTAAGTCTCTCAAGCCTCTAAGTCTACATTTTCCATCATACACCATGCTACCTTTATTGCCAGCTATTCAGAGAAACCAGAGAAGACTTTATAGAAGAAGTAGAGAAAAGGGGAAATAGCATGAGTAAAGACCTTGGGAGTGCAAGAACCATTAGCTTCATGTAAACAGAGGTGTGTAACACAGGGTAATGGTTTGAAAATTAGTGAAGACATTGAATGCCAGACTTAGAAGTTTCAATTTTCAGTAGCCAATAGAGAGCCATTGGAGGATTTTAAGCAGGGGAACAACAGGACCAATTCTATTCAAGAAGAAAATTGTCTAGGTTTGAGTGGAAAAGAAAGTTAATGGAGATAAGGAATGCTTGTTAGTTATTGTTGTAGGTGAGGCAGATATTAATCAAGACCTGTACTGGGAAGATAATAATAGGAATAGAGAGGAGGAGATGAATGTGAAAGGTATTAGAGTAATTAATTCTACAGAGCAAATTAATAAAAAAAAAAGTCTTAAAAACTTTATGTTATTGTGAATAGAAAGCATCAAATACGGTACTTTTAAAATTCAATAAAGTAGGATCTGGCCTTTGTGGGGCATCAATTTTTTAAAAATTAAAATGTTTTCGCTTTTCCTAAAAGCTTTAAATTAGCTCTTTGGTTAACTGTGATAATATTTTGATGATGAACTTTTGTGAATGTTGCTTACTCCTTGAAAATTCCTTTCTAACTTTTGGGATAGTTTTGATTTTGTTGCTGTTTGTCACATTTTCTCCAAAAAAAATCACTGTTCTTGCTGATTGGCTCATCATTCATTGTGGCAGTTGTGACCAAAGAGTTGAGGGATAGAGACCACTGAAAATCAGTAGCAGAGCTGGTTTGCCCATTTATCCCTGAAAAATTAATCATGGACCACTCTGCTGCTAATCGTACTTGTGCCCAAGCCTGTGCCTTTGAGGGAGAATTAGGAGGAGCAAATTTCCAATCATTTGGACTCTCCCAGAGAATGTGAAAGGGACATTTTTTTTGGTCTTCTTCCTCTTGATTGTCCTCCCTACTTAGTCCAACAGAAAGCAGTAAGGATTCACACAGTTTTTGAACCCTTCCTTTGTAATTCAAGGATAATATAACTCATGACTTCCAATTCAAAGTGAAAGAAATTCTACTTCTGCCAACTCTGCTTATAAAAACATTTCCTCTGAGTTTGGCACAAAAATTCCTCTAACTGCTGCTGTTTCCAATTTATACTAGAAAACCACCTGCTTGCGTTCAAGGTGAGTCTCAAGGGTTCTGTTTAAAGAACAATATTTTTGAAATATGAAAAGGTTTCTCCCTTATTAAGTGGAAACTTGCTCAAAGGTATATCACCATTATTACATAGGTACTTTAGGTAATTTATTACATGTCTGGAAAAAATATTTATTAAAAGCTAAGCAGCAAATCAAATAAGTATTTCACTGTCCAGAGTGAATCTCTATGTTTATAGATACAGTTTGTAGCATAATATAACTCAAGTCACATGCTCTTGCTTTCTTCCTTCCCATCTTTTCTCCTTACCCTCTCTCCCCATCATATGGACAAAGCCAGGAAGAGACCTTAACTGTCTCTGGAGAAAAAGGTTTCTAACCTTATATTTATCCTAAGATTAAAAAATAGCTGTGAAGATATAGTGAGTTAAAATTCTTTTCTGGTATATATGTATTTATCCTTGTAACTAGTAATTATTCTAGAAGGCCACTTTTTTCTTCCTGATGAATAATTCCAAAGTGACTATACTGTATTGAATTGAAATTGCCCATTAAACTGCTACATGATAATAGGAATCCACAGCGGAAACCCCAGTCTTCATAGAGTTGCTAAACCTCAATATTTGGTCATGCCCATTTTGACTCCTTTATTTTTCTCCAAATAGCCCCCAACCCTGAAGCTGTGGGAATCCAGGCTATGTCTTTTCTAAGGGAAATAGTCTGGAATCAGTTAAAATTCTACTTTTTGGATGCATACATTCTGACTGAGCCTGCTGATTAATTCTATATACCTTCTAGCCTCCCAGCCAGAATGTCCATCTGCCTCATGGTGTTCCTTGTGGATACTCTCAGTATCAAAGCAGTTCCCCTAAAGGGATGGGTGGAAATTATTTTGGAAATATCTGGCAAAGGGTTGCTAGAACATGGAGGGAAGAGCAAAGAAAAGGCCATTTCTGAAATTTCTCCTATGTGCATAATTTAAATTCATGACTGAATATGCCCATACATCTTTTATTCAAATCCATTACTTCTCAGAGTTAACCATCAAGTGACATGATGTAGGTAAAGAACTAGCCTTATAGCACTATGTGTGTCAGCTATATTATTAGGGAAGTATGAACCAACCTTGAGGTAATATTTTTGAAGAATTAGCAATTCATATTAATAAGAGGTGGTTGCTCAGTCACTTCTAATCTCAACTAGTGGAAAAATATATGATCTATAGGGCATGGAAGGTCATGCTAGGATAAAATTTATCGTTACAGTTTTTCTTGAAGCCATTTGTTTTGATCTTCTACCTCGTAATGTCCTAGCTTCCCTCAAGTTATTCTGGGAATTGGGCCAGTTCCTTCCTCAACAAGACTCCAGTTTTGTTCCACCCTTTTCTCCCTGCCTCTCTTGTCTAAGTATGAACAACCCTTTCCTCATTGAACCTTTTCATTTGGAACTCCTTACCACAAATCTCTATTTGGTGGATACTCATTAAATTTTGTTATATGCATGTGCATGCATGCATGTGTGCACACATGCACACATTTTACCTGCAATGTCATTATCTTTGAGTTCTAATATATAAACCATCTCCCATCCTTTTTTACAAGTTAATTTTATGCCTTTCATTACTCTAAGTAGTTTTTCCCAGTTTACTCAGAAATCCTCATTTATTCCTGGTTATAAAGAATTTTTTATCAGGACATTAGTTTCAGAAAATTATGACTGTGTATTTTGGGGAAGGGGATCTCTGACAAAGAATTAGGCAAGGCAACAGTAACATCTGCCAACTTGACATTTCTTTTGGCTTTTGAAGAACAACTTTAAAGAATTGCTGATGTTAGCATCTTACTTTTTTCATGAAGTCTTCCATTTGACCAGTCTTCTGGCTATGTAATGGGTATATTTTCAGTGTGATGAGAAGGCCCTTAAAATGGCAGCCCAACTTGACCCACACCTAACACTACATACCAAGATAAGGTCATAAAGAATGATATTATAAACAAATTAGAAGAACATAGGATAGTTTACCTCTCAGATTTTTGGAGAAGGAAGGAATTTGTATTCAAAGAAGAACTGGAACTGGAGTTCCAGTAACTAAACACCAAATAGATAATTTTGATTATTTTAAATTAAAAAGTTTTTGTGCAAACAAAACTAATGCAGACAAGATCAAAAGGGAAGTAATAAATCAATCATTTTAATAAATAAAAATATTTTTACATTTAAGTGTTCTGATAAAGGCTTTCTAAAATATATATTGAGAATTGACTCATTTATAAGAATTCAAGCCATTCTCCAATTGATAAATGATCAAAGGATATGAACAGACAATTTTCAAATGAAGAAATTAAAACCTTTTCTGATCATATGAAAAGGTGCTCCAAATCACTATTGATCAGAGAAATGCAAATTAAGACAATTTTGAAGTACCACTACACACTGTCAGATTGGCTAAGATGACAGAAAAAGATAATGATGAATGTTGGAGAGGATGTGGCAGAACTGGGACACTGACACATTGGTACAATTGTGAACGGATCCAACCATTCTGGAGAGCACTTTGGAACTATGCCCAAAGGGTTATCAAATTGTGCATACCCTTTGACCCAGCAATGTTTCTACTGGGCTTATATCCCAAAGAGATCTTAAAAGAGGGAAAGGGACCCACATGTGCAAAAATGTTTATGGCAGCCTTTTTCATAGTGGCAAGAAACTGGAAACTGAGCGGATGCCCATCAATTGGAGAATGGCTGAATAAATTATGATATATGAATATTATTGTTCTGTAAGAAACAATCAGCAGGATGATTTCAGAGAGGCTTGGAGAAACTTACATGAACTGATGCTAAGTGAAATGAGAAGGAGTAGGAGATCATTGTAAACAGCAACAACAATATTATACAATGATCAATTCTGATGAATGTGGCTCTCTTCAACAATGGGGTGATTGATGCCAATTCCCATGATCTTGTGACAAAGAGAGCCATCTACACCCAGAGAGAGACCATGGGAAGGGAATCACAACATAACATTCTCACTTTTTATTGTTGTTCATTTACATATTGCTTTCTTATTCATTTTCTTTCTTTTTTGATCTGATTTTCCTTGTGCAGCAAGAGAATTGTATAAATATGTTTACACATATTGGATTTAACATAATTTAACATGTATAACATATATTGGATTGTTCCTATTTAGAGGAGGGGGTGGGGGAAAGGAGGAGAAAATCTGAAACACAAGACTATGCAAGGGTCAGTGTTGACAAATTATCCGTGCATATGTTTTGAAAATAGAAAGCTTTAAAAATAAAATAAAATAAAATGGCAGCCTATGTATGCATACTAAGCTTGGAAACACTGGGTCATCACAAAATAGTTCCTTCCTGAACCTCTCTTCTGGTATCTTCAAGCAACTTTTTCAGTATAATTGTGATTATGCCCCAATGACACATATTCTAGTTAATTTTCTGATGATATGAAAGTATTTTAGCATAACAGAGGCATTCATACAATGTTACAGATCCCTTTAAACTCAGATCACTGGGACTATGCTATCTTTTTTTTTTTTTTTTTTTAATATTCTCCCCTGTACTCACTTCCAATCCAATGATTGACAAAAGGTAAAGTCAACACTGGGAGAGAAAGCTTTGTTTTTGTGTATAGGAAATGATTACACCATTTCAAAGCTACTCCTTTCTCTTCTCAGCAATACAGTTGTGCTACCTTGTTTGTTGTTCTAACATCACCGTAGCTCTCCTTAATTCCATTTTCAGGTGTCTCAGTTATTTGGAGGCTATTGGGTAAATATTGGCTACCCAGATTTGTGCCGTTTCCCTGCTCCCTGCCACCTCCATCAAAGGGTAAACAGGAAGGGCATACGGAGCAGACTCCATTTAGAAGTTCAATGGAAAAATGGATGGGCAAACCATGGTTTCTGGATTGCTCATAGATGTTAACATATTAGGTATTTACCTGTTCTGTCATGGAACAGAGAAATCAATAAATCCATATGTATTCATTAAACACTTATTTTGTATACTACATATTGGGAAAAACTAGTTTGTTATTATGACTTTACCTCTGTATTTGGTCTTAAGCAAATCATTCTCTAAATTTTCATTTTTCTAGTTATTATAAAACTGATGGAAATTATGAGCATTTTAATCTTCTTACCTACCTTACAATAATGTGTCATGATTTTATTTTATGTATCTTATTTTTACTAATTTGTATTATTCCACTATTACTTCTTTAATAGAGAAAAGAGAGCTTATATGAAATTCTGATCCTGTCTTCATTTTCTACCAGCTTCATGGTTTTGAATTTCTTCAGAACTCTTCTCATCCTTGTCCCATCAGATCTCCCCACCCCTTTCCTTTTTTAGTTTCCTTTTGTGTATTGTCTTCTCCCATTAAATTGTAAGCTCCTTGAGGTCAGTATTACTTGTGTTTATATTTGTGTCCTCAGCACCTAGCACAGAACCTGGCACATAGTAGGCACTTAATAATTGTTTCTTAACTAAGTTCCTAAGCCCAAATGGAACAGCCATGAGTAGGAATCCTGTTCCTTAGCGTCAGTTTGGGTGAACAGGAGTGGCAGAGCAAACAGGGAACCCTCAGAGAGCATGTCCGGACTTCCTCCCGTAGGTTCACACTCACTTCACCACTGAGCCCGAGTCGGGACTGACAGCCGTGCAGCACACATGGTCCCAGGCATCATTTTTCCAAACCTGTCATCTAGAGAGTACAGTCCATGACACAGGAGGCAATGTCCCCTCCTCAGGAAGAAACGGCAGGAGAGCGAGGACAGGCCCTTGGAAAGCAGCGAGGAGTGGTAGCAGGGCCATCATCAGTCACAGGGAACAATAGACACATACGTGTAGCTGCATGGGCTGGGGGGGTGGTGGTGGTGGTGGCTTCCACTGTGTTTTAGATCAGCCCCTTGGGGTAAAGCCCTGGTCATCTTCCCCTCACTATCTCACCGGAGCAAAAGAGCAGATTGGTTCGCAATAAGGGCTGCTTTATTGGATGAGTAGCTTGCCAATGGTTAAAACAAACACACAACTCACTCCCTGTGTTTCCAGGTCAGATTCTTCTGAGTTATAGGCGTACACACACAGGTATTTGGATTGTAAGATCTTCTCAGGAAGGTATAATAAGCCCAGGTGTAGAGACTGTAACTCAGGGAAGGCTACAATAGGTAGCTAGGATGGCTAATTAAAGAGAAAGAAAGCTAAATTAATCCTGGGTCAATCAATCGCATAACATTTATTGAGGGCATACTACATATACTCTTGCAGTATGTGTAGTCCGCCTGTCCTCGCTGTATAAAGCTTATTTGTACTTATTTGTTTGCTTTTACCTCTCTCTGTATCTGCAGTACCTGGCACATATTAGTAGGCACTTAATAATGATTATTGACAGACTGCTAAGAACTGTGCTCAGCTTGGATCTTGCTTTGTAGTTGCCATATGTTAGCCTAATCGCATTCCCAAAGAAAATCTAAATCTTCCTTTGGTTCAAGTAAAGTCTATTGTAAAGAACCTTTATAGGGTTGTCTGTAGAAACATCAAGCTAAGGCCCTGCTCTCTTCCTCACAAAAACTCTTTTCATTTTTCCTCCCATCCTCAAAGCCTCTTTTCCTTACCATCAGTTTGATGAAAATTGATCCATATAAATCTATTCTTTTCCTCAAAAAGTAAGAGGCAGAGAGTCTGAAAGAGAAAGAGAGGGAGAGAGCGTCATCTTCCAGGTATAGCATTGTCTACTTAAAGAAAGCAGCAAATCCCAGAGATAAAGGATCTTTCTTAATGTCCATTTGCCAAAAGATGAAGAACCCCTTGATTGTATGTGCCAGGGAAACGAGAAGATTTCATTATCTTCTCTCTGACAGTGTCTGAAATAGAGGCTTTTTTAAAAGGCGGGAAAATAAGCTTTGCAAGATTTCTTGCTTCTTCTCCCTTTTAGAGTAAAACATGTTGCTTTAAAAAGCAATTAAATGGGGCAGCTAGGTGGTGCAGTGGATAGAACACCAACCCTGAACTCAGGAGGACCTAAGTTCAAATCTGGTCTCAGACACTTAACACTTCCTAGCTGTATGACCCTGGGCAAGTCATTTAACCCCAGTTGCCTCAGCAAAAAAAAAAAAAAAAAGAAAAGAAAGGAAGGAGGGAAGGAAAGGAGGAAAAAAGTGACTGTTCAAAGAGTTGTGGTCCACAATAAATCTGGCCTTGGGGGAAGAGCTACCAAAGGGAAATTGTTGAAGAAGTCCCCTTGATCCCAGGGTGGCAGTCAGGAGAGTGACTCTGGGAGCCTCAGACAACATAGACTGACTACTACCTTTCTTAACTCAGATCTGTCTCTGGTCACCGGGTGAGACATCTTAAGCAAAGACTGTAGAAATGGGTGAGATCTATGGGAAATGGTTTGAATCCACCTTGAAAAGCTGCTTCTATCTCTCTTTAGCTAACCCTTTTTGGGACACAGACCATGGCTTCCTGTCCCTCCCCCATGGTTGAATCCAAGAGGCTCATTGGTGACTTGGAGTGAAAAGAAAGGACATTCTAGTTTCTTTCATAGAGACCCTCTTCCCTCCCTCTTCCCCCAACTATTGGAAAAGAGATTTAAATTAAAATTAGAATCTGCAGTTAAATTTTCAGTAAATTCAAACATTTTAAGTACAGATTAAACTCTCAGCATGAGTTGTGCCACCAAATAGTTTTAGCTCTTGCTTTAAGGTAATATGAAATTGTCAATATAGTCAATAAAATGAATCCAGTGTAAGGGTACAATTTGCAGGTGAAGATGGAATCTTTCGTTTGCTTAATGCACCTATAAGCTGATTTTTAATGAAAATTACTTTTAAAAACAATGAAAAATGAGGAAGAAACCATAGTACAATGTGCCAGTTATCTCTACAAAGTGATTGTACTTTAGAGGAAAGAGTGGTTTTTTCTTAGTCCTTTTTCTGTAATGAAGAGAAAGCCAAATTCACCCCAAAACTCCATTCTGAGGGGATCCCTTTTCAGCCTAGCTTTACCTTCTTAATAATCATTACTCATTAATATGTACTTATGTTAATCACTACATTAGTCATATTTCATGTCATTTAAGAAGTCTGACCCTCTTGATTAAGAAATCAAGTTGTCTTCTTTTCCCAGGAATGCCTCCAAATCCAATCATATCTTTATTGGCCATAATGCCTCTGAATGGCCACATTCCTATTTAACTGAATTTTTCTAGTCAATTGAGGGATAACTAGGAACTTGTTGTTAAATAAACAACAACAAAGTTAACATTTATGAAGTACTTATCCTCATAACAACTTTGTTGTATAGGTATTATTATTACTACTCCCTTTTTATAGTTGAGGAAACTAAAGCTAACTTCTCCAGCCAACATCACAGAGCTCATAAGTATCTGATGGTAGATTGATTCAAACTTAGGACTTCCTGGCGCCACATCTGTTGCTCTTCCCACCACAACTTTGAGTCCGGCTGCATTGAAACCATCTGGGACCATTTTCTCACCTCAACTCCTAGAATACGGTGAACTCTTCTCTGGTTTTTGAGGATCACAAAGGGTCTTCAAATACCTATTCACAACCAGTGTATGATAGGGCTAAATGTGAAAGGAGTTTGGACTCTTATTTGTTTGTTTGTTTTTATTTATTTTTTTATTTATTTATTTTTATTATTATTTTTTAATTTAATAGCCTTTTATTTACAGGATATATACATGGGTAACTTTACAGGATTAACAATTGCCAAACCTCTTGTTCCTGTTTGTTTGTTTTTAAACAAAAGTTCTCTATCTGCCCTGCGCCCCTTTTTAAAAATGAAGAGTCTTGTTCATTTTGGGTTCTAAATACTTGAGTCCTAGAATTTGGTGAACATTTGTTAAACTGAATTATGAGAATCAATTAACTAAGATTTTGTTATATATATAACAGTATTTCTCCTCTATCTCCATCTGGGAAATGTTCCCTCACTCCCACCCTGGTGAGCTTTGGTGACAATTGATTTGTGTAGATTTCCTTCAGAAAAAGCCAGACCCATTTTGGTTATGTTGTTTGTGTTTTCCTTGTCTGAATATTCAGCCACTTATATTACTGCTGGGGACTGTGAGGAAGGGGGAGGACAGACTGTTGCTGCTTCATGGCTGGAAGATCTGCTGGTGTTTTACCCTTGAATCAGCTTGGGGAGGGGAAGAAAAAGGAGGGAGGAGACCAGGTTTCTCTGTTTCTCTCACTGCTGGGGAAAGACTTTCCTATGACTTCTGTTTTCTCCAGCCATCATAAATGGCTAGCTAAATCCTTTGTTGCCACCCTCCAGCCATGAAATATTTTACTCACAGACACCTAATTATCAAGCTGGGGTTTATAAAGCAAGTCTGAAAGCCATTTGAATATAGTATAACCATTCCTGCATAATAACTATGTAATATATAATCATAATAATTATACATAATTTGTGTTTACAGTGCCTGAAAGATTAAACTCCTCCGTACAGACATTTTCTAAAAACAGACCTAGGATTTGCCGATTACTGTGATTATTTAGCATGTATATCACATTTTCTATTTTGAAAACTGCTGCATTCACTTATATTAGTCATGCCTTATAAGTACTTGGGGCTGGAGGAGGGAGGCTGCAGTCTTTCAGGAAGATGAGATGTAGAGACTCATGGCCAAGCTGAGCTAAGAGTTGTCACTGTACTATCTTACCAACTATGAAGAACATGCTAGACAGACAGTAGTGGTGAGGCTTGGAGAGTATCTTGGAGGCTAGCCCTCTCTCAATTCCTTGTGCTCCTCTAGAGGTCCTATCCCAAGGAGTCCAGCTCCATTCCCCTCAGACCAGGCAAATGAGCATAAAGGAATCAGCATTCTATTACTCTCTTCCACAATTCTAGCCCACCCTACTTTAATGCTTTTTTTTTCAGAACTGGGTTGTTTTTGACCTCCAGTATTCTGCAATAGATTATTATGGTATTAAAAGATAAAATATTTTGATGTTATACAATACTATGCATATATTTCATGCATTTTTTAGTTTCTAAACTTTTTCTGTGTCATCTGCTAGTCTTTACCTGTTGTCTTCAACTTTTACAAAATTCCCCTCAAATTCCCATTGATTTTCTTACACCAAGCCACAATATATCAGAACCATAATGGGGAAAGTTATGATATGGAAGGGATAACTGTAGAATTCTTTGTCTGAGAGATCGAGAGATCATTAGTTCAAGCTCCCTCTAATCAGACATTTACCCTTAAGTATGAACTCTTCCAATAAATCTGAAACTATGCTGATATATGTTGATTTTCAGAGAAAGAAAGGAAGAAGGACAAGGGAACACACATTTATACAGTGACTACTATGTGCCAGGCACTATGCTAAGCACTTTATTAGTGTTATCTTTTTTTGATCTTGGATGATAGAGGATGTTGTTGTCCTCACTCTCCAGTTGTGAAAACTGAGGCAGACAGAGGTTAAGTGTCTTACTAAGGTCACATAACTAGTAAGTATCTTACAAACTAGTAAGGCTGAGTTTAAAGTCAGCCCTTCCTATCTTCAGACTCAGGGCTATGTGCACTGAGTCACCTACCTGCCTAAAAGAACTCCTTTAGAACTGATTATCTTTGGTTCTAATCATGGCACTTAACCTGAAATCTGGATGATATTGTCACTTTTGTATGTATATGTTGTCTTCAGGGCTTAGCCTTCCAGCCTAGGCAGTTGCTTCTTTGGACTGCTTCCCCAGCATTCAAAAAGGTTTGGTTCAATTGGATAAACATTTTTTAAGTGCCAGCCATATGCGTGTTACTGTGCCAAAAAAAAAAGGCGGGGCTATAGAGATGAAAAAAAAAATCACTCCTCCTAAGAAGTTTATATTTGACTAGAAGGTACTATAAGTATACTGATAAATATAAGATCATATGAGGTGAGATGGAAAGAGTATGCACTGGGGGCATAGGGAACAACCGAGCTGAACTTTGAAAGAACATAAAAATTCTGAGACGTGGAGATGAGAAGCCTTTCCTGATTTCTCCTAATTGCTAATGTCCTCACTTCTAATTCCCTTGTATTTAATGATTTTATCTTTATTTTGTATGCTGTATATACTGTATATCTGTATATTTACATATGAGTATGGGGTGTCCCCAATAGAATGTAAGCTTTTTGAGCTTTCCCCCTCCCTACATTCTATTGGGGACACCCCATACTCACGTGTCTTTGAGGTCAGTGTTTCATTTTTAACTCTGTGCCCCCAACATCTGGCACAGTGCTAGTTTTGTAGGTCCTTGAAAATTGTATGTTTGGTGTTTGGCCACGTGCCTCCTATGTTATCTTGGGGATTCTTTCCCAAGTATGGATCAGACCAGATGGTTGTTCCAACCTCAGAAATCCTGTGATTCTGTGGCATAAATAGGGAGTGTATGTGTGTTGTCATCTTGTCTCTCAAACTAAACTCTGAGCCTCCCTGGTCAGAGGGAAACAAGAACAGGGTCTTCATTTTCTTTGGCATTTCCCTCAGCACCTACTTCAGGGTTAGGCACAAAATAGGTGCACAGTACTATTTTCATGGAAAGCTTTTCCAAAGGCCTAGGCTGGAACTCATTTGTTCTTTTTTGGAAGGGGAGCAAAAAGCCTTGACTTAAGCCTAGTCTTTGGGAGAGTGTCTTGTTTAGTCTCCAGTTCCCTTCTTAGCATCTAATTGGAAATGAAGGACATCACTGTGACTTCAAAGCGCTGAAAGTAAAATATGCTTTCCACTTCTTATCAGAGACAGGATGCAGAATTAGGTATAGACTCTTCAGACATGGTCAATGTGTTGATTTGTTTTCCTTAACTATATTTCTTAAAAGGGCAAAGTTCATTGGAGGAAGAATCATTGAGAAGTGATAGCAGTGTTTAAAAAAAATCAATAAAATATATTTTTTAAAGCAGTGGTTAGGATGTTCATTACCAGTTCAATAAATTCTACTATAAAATCATGATTAAGCTGAATGTTTGCTTGGACTTTAAAAAGATAGAAATAGGAAGGTCAGAGAGCTCAGAAGATCTTTTTAATCTGTCACCAGTCTTCTAAAGAAAGAAGCTTCCTCTCCTCCCCTTCTTTTTCTTTCTTTTCCTCTCTTCTCTCCCCTCCCCTCTTTCTCTCTCACATTGTGCCTTGCTATATCTGTTTCCTTCTCTCTGTCTCTCTCTCCCTTTTCCCCTCCCTTCATTTCTATCCTTCTCTCCCTCCCTCCCTCCCTTCTTACTTCCCTTCTCTTTCTCCCCTCTCCTCTTCTCTCTTCTCTCTCTTCCCCCACCCTTTTCTCTGTTTCTCCCTGTCTCTCTCCCTTCCCCCCCTCCTCTTTCTCTTCTTCTGTCTTTCCCCCTTGCCTCTCCTCTCTTCTTTTTCTTCCTGCCATGAACCATCTCCTCGATAGGTTGGGACAGGCTTATTTGTCTTGTTCACAGTCCTAGACCCTGTACCAGAAGGACCTGCCACTGATCTCACTCAGAGAAGAGAGTGTGAAAGGTGCTAGAGAAAAGATAAGCCTTCTCTTAATGTGTTCCTCATTCTCTAGAAAAGCCCTGGTATACCCTCCCTTTGTTTGGTATCGGAGCCTGCTATTAACAGTTCTGACAGAAGTGAATCACTGTGTTATTTGGAGCAGCAATAAAGTGTTTGTTACTGCTTGTTGTTTTATTGTTAAGTAATTTCTCAGATGCCCTTTGAAAGATGTACATCCCCATCCCTAGCCTGGTATAACCAGAGGACAGAAGCATGAAACTTGTGAACTTTAATAGCTATGACAATCACTGTTAGTATAAAAAAAATGCATTTTTAATATTAAAAGGATAAATTTTCTAAAATTCTTTAGTATTTAAAGAGACTTGATTGCCAAAGACTATATTTCCCAATGAAGAAAGAGATCCCTCCTGGGCCTGGCTCTGAAAGCCCCTAATCCATCATTAATTGGGTTTTATGGGCATCTGCCTGTAAAGCTCGTACAACAGCTTTGATGGTGCAGTTTGGGAAAGATAGAAATAGATGATCCAAGGACTTCTGAGGCGAAACAGCTCCTCCAGCAGGAAGCTGCTGCAGGAGCTGGCAGCATCTCCAGAGGGAAGGAGGGGATGCTCTGGCCTCTTTCCAGAAGGAACTAGCGGGGATGGTTTCGAACAACTCTTATTCTTTTGTATTGCCAAAGGCATCAGGAGTGTCTGGGGGCTTTTACAAATCTGATATTAAGGGCATTAAGAGTCAGGGGGAGCTCTGGGTTATGGCAACATTTCCTGGCAAATTTTCTGACTAAAGAGTTGGACGACCTGGTTCAGGCTCTTTTGTGTGTGTAGGGATAACTGAGGAGGTGGGTGGGTGGAATTTCAGGCCTATGGGATCAGAGGTAGAGAAGAGCAGGCTTGTAGATCATCAGAGATACTACCCATGCTGTGCAGGGCAAGACTGTCATGACTATTTTCGGTGTTAATTGGCTTTGTGGGATCAAAGACTAACCACCTTTTTTTCTTCTTCCCTCAATGCAGCCTGTTTGAACATTACTGCTATTCTCGTGGTGGGATGCGCCATAGTTCCTACACATGCATCTGTGGCAGGTAAGAATAAAGTCCAGCCCTCAAAACAGTTTGCTTTGCCCTATTCCCGGGTCATGCTTTTAGCTGAAACGACCTGTATTTAGTCTTGAGGAAAGTCACTATTCACAGGGACCATAGAGAGTTTGAGATATTGTTCGCTCTGTGTCCCCACAGAGTCCAGCTGTCTGCATTGTGAATCCAGCTACCCTTGAGCCCTTATGATTGGGTCTATATGTACTAGGGGAACATGGCACATGATTTCAAGGGTTTGATTTCATTGTCTGTTTATTTGGTAGACTGCATTATTGGAGAGGAATAAAACTGGGATGTTAAGTAAAGCTTGTCTACCAGATGTGCGCACTGAACAATAATATACATATGGACATTCTCAAAGCTATATCAGCTTTATTTGCCTAGTGCCACCCCAGGCAGCAGGGGGCAGTGCTGCAAATCAGTAGTATTAGAGCCAGTGAATTCCCATTGGCACAGCCTCTTCCGTCTCCACAACAGAATTTCAACTTAATTCAACAAATGTTCACTAAATGCTTTACTGGGTCTAAGACCTTCAGTTGAGTGTTGGCAATCCAGATGAAGAATGACTGCTTTTAAAGGAGCTTTCAGTCTAATATGGTAAAAATGGCATGCCTTTCTTTCTATCTATCTACAGCACTTGGAGCCTGACACATAGTAGGTGTTAACAAAGGCTTGACTGACACATGCACAGTGCAGATGTGCCCTTATGAACACTCATATGTGATAATGAACTATACACTCAGGCTTATATGTGTCCACAAACACATTTACATCGCACACATTCCATCACATATATTCACACAAATATATGGAACATTCTATGTGTTCACATATGCACATATATTTTCCCATGTCATATCTGAATGCTCAGTCATAGTCACATATGTGTATACATGCGTAGAAATAAATCTTGCCTATAAAAACCATGTGCATTCAGTCACACACGTGGAAATACACATGCACCTATTTTCTGAACAGAATCAGGAGCGTTTGTACAAGCTGCTCATTACTGACGCCCATTCTGTAACAGCATGATTTGTAAGCAATTACATTCTACAAGCATAAGTTGCTTGTAAAATTATATAATGCATGTCACCTGGATGCTGTTTCCATTATTCAGCAGTGTTGTTGGGCACTGTGACATTACTGTAATAGGGGCTCCAAAAAATCCTGATGTGTTTCATGTAGTTTTCTGTCTCATTTTTAAAAACAGCTTAAAGAAGATAAACTGAAAAAAGTCTTCAGACCCCCTAGGACCTCCAAAAATCATAATAACTCCCTTATTCCTCAGTCCTTACATTCCCTTCCTTCTTCACCCATCAGCTGCCCACAACCACCAGAGTACAGAGTGTACCACCAGAGCAGGACCAACCTTGGTTGGTCCGTGTCTTCTAGTATTGTCTTTAGGGGAATTGCCGCCAGAGTGAATTCTTAATTATTCTAGGACTAATTATCTGAGTAGGTTTTCCAGAGTCTTTTGTGTTTCATCCTTTTCCCTGCCTTTTGACCCTTTCCTGACTATTAGCCCCTCATTAGAAGAGGCACAGGGACAGAATGAAGGAATGAGATTTGATTTAGTCAATTTTAGTCCTTATTAACGAGGCAGATTTGATTACAGTGAGGTTTAGGATTATCTGCAGATTTTAATTAGGTCTTATTTTCTCCTTTTAAGCCCTCATTATCAGAAAATGAAGGGCTAGCGCCACTCTAAGGCTGAACAATGCCTTGTCCTCTTAGACTTCATACCTGAGCAGCCAAAGCTGTGGGCTTCCCTTGGCCCCAGAAGCAGTGTCCAGATCAGCTGGCTAGAAAAATTAGGTTTTGTCTCAGACTGGCATCTGAAGGCTTGGATGGGCTGATGCCAGTCAGTAATTCCATATGCCTGACCAGAACAGAGAGACCTCTGGCAGAACAAGTGGGCATCAAAGTGGGAGGGACAGCAAGATGCACTCCGGTAAAACCTGAGGTCTCTACCCATCTTTCACCTTGATGTTTCATAGACCTAGGGAATAACAATAGGGAAGACAATGACATGCGGAGACCAAAAAATAGGTCACTGAGTAGGTCGAAGTGTTTCAGAAGTAAAGATCAAGGCCCCCAATTCTCAAGGAGATTTTTTTTTTAGGTGAGCTCCCCTGTGCCTCTGTTTGCCTTGCTGCTAAGAATAAAAATGTTTTCTTATGTTGGAAGATGGATATTGTTCCTTCCCTTATGAGTCTTTTTTCATGCAGCCCTTCTTATCCCCTCCTTCACCAGGAAACAAAAGGCTCCCTCCTAGTTCCTTCTCCCCTCCCCCCAACAAATCATACCTGTCAGGTATGATGCCAGGTACTAAGACTGAAGCCTGAGGTTATCCATCGAGCTTTCTCATGGGGTGATGGTGCATGTCTGCATCAGGAAACCTCATTCATAACCACGCTGGAGGGGAAGACAGAAGCTACTCACATTTCCTTGTGGCTCCAAAAGAGGCATCAAACATGTCAGGTCTACTGTACATGCTGGCTTTCTTGCCTACTTGCCAAGTTTTTGGAATAAAAAAAATCAATCATTTTAGTTTGAAAAATTAAGGACCCCAGTATGAGATGAAAAGCAGAATTAGTTCCATTCTTGGCTACTGGGATTTCAGTTAGGCAATAGAGAACTTTATTTCTCCAGCTTTGGACATGGGGCCAGGCCTAGGGGATGGGGTTTGGGTCAGAGAATAGAGGAAGACAGTTCTTAAAGACAAGTTGAAATCATTTCATTGAGTAATGAATAGTGCTCACTATGATGACTTTAGTGAAAAGGAAGAAAGTTTAGACCCAAACTCTAAAATAGTAGGCTCAGGGATTTCCTGGAAAAATCCCAGAGCCTCAAAGTTTAAAATGAAAAAACATCTCCAAAGTGTCTTAAAGAGAAATCACAGGTAATGAATCAGTCAGCCCTGGCAGTGTAGCTCCTGAGCACTTGTTAAATGTTTTGTCCAGTGAGAGATAAGTATAGCGGTCAGACTAAAGTGTTATAATCCCTATCCGTACTGAGCTTAGGGTCTAGTTAAGCAGATAGCACATGCACACATAATGAGCACTAAGTGACTGTGTGATCTCCTGGCTTACCTGTAGTGCCTTCCTCATCCAGCCACATTGTGTAGCAATCCTTTCCAGCTGCGTCTCTCCAGCTGGGTAGATAGAGGCAAGCAGGTGGTAGTAAAGAGACACTGGCAATCATCAGAGGCCGCTGAAAATTGATGGGACCGTAATGATGGACACAGATTCAGGAGACAGAGCAGAGATGCCTTCCTAGAAACTGAAGTTGGCCAGGGAGGGATTGGAGCTGGCCTGCTTGAAATGAATCTGCGTGGCAGAGGTGGCTAACATGAGGGGAAATGGCAAGCAGGAGTCAAACTGGCTGGAGGCAACAAGGACTAATGGTTAGTATTGTTGTAAGCTGCTGCCCAGTGCTCCGTGTTGCTCCATAGTTCTGCTGAGCTGCCAAAGATTTGCCTACCTTTCCAGGTAGGGAATGTGGGGATGTGGAGGAAGACATCAGTTACAAAGGTTCCAGTAAGATCTGCCAGGGTCCTCACAAACCAAATCCCTAATGATGTTTACTGTACCCAGACTCCAGGGCAGCTCAGGAGTATAACTACAGATACATAAAAATGTTAGAACAGGAGTTGTACCAGCAAACACAGATAAGGGAAAATGGATATCCCAAACCATTGTAGCCTCATTGCCACTAGAACCTTTTTTTTGTTCCCTTCCCATTCCTCTCCTTTTACTTGTTTGTTCTATATCTGTAGACAGTATTATGAGAAAGTCTCTCATCGACTAGCAAAGAATGCATTGACTATCTTGTTTAAATATTGCAGCTATATAGATAGAAACATTGGTATGCTATCTGAGCACGAGCAGCAATACTTGCCCCCTTCCAGTGCTCTGTGCTGCAACCAACACATATAGCTGCGATTTCTGTTGGCCCAAGTGTCCTCTGGCCCAGCCTGGATGTAACCAGTTAGGTCTCTGCTGAGGTGGAAGTCTTCCATATATGAATAATACATTTGAACATCTCAGTTCTTGGAAATTTTCTACTCTGGTGGATAGAGAGAAAAATCATTATTTCTACTTTTATGATTCCTGTGCCTCCTGAAAGGGGCCATAAATATTACACACAGGTGATTTTTTTTTTCAACAGACTTAAAAGTTCTCTTTTTTATTTTTTTCCAAAGAGGCATAAATGAATGGGGGGAACTTTCACATGACAGAACAGCCCCCAGGTACTTTGCTGCAATAGCCAATCTAGCAGCTTCTTATTCCCTTTTTTCCTTGAAAAGTCAAAACCAAGCAGTCCCTGAGGATTCTTCTTCCTTTCCTCAGAGAAGTTTTCTCTCACTAAATTCTCAGGAATCAGGATAGAGCCTTATGGTCTCCCCCCAAATACTCTCTTCTCTGCTTTGTATCAGGAAATTCGACATCTTTAGAATCTACATTTTCCGTTGTCAATAACATTGAGGAAGTCTGGTGACCAACCTTGCTCCTGCATTTCCTTGTATAGCATGGTATAGAGAAAGTATTTGTGCCTTAGTTTTGTCATTTGTAAAATACTGGAGTCAGGCTGTGCACATCCTGGGAAGAGGCATGAGACATCACTAACAGAATATTTTTATAATCCATTAAAAGCATATTTGCCAAGTGTCTAGGATGCAAGTCTTTCTGAGTCTTCTTTTCTGTAAATAATCTCCCTTTGGTAGATCCAAGTACATCGTAAGAAATTTCTAGCCAAAATGAAATGATTGGGTATGGTCTAATCATCAGTGATCTTTTTTTTTTCCTTCTAATTTCCCAACTTAAGAAATTCCCGAGCTTCTTTCTGTTGCCTGTCCCTCCCCTATTGCCATTTCTATGCATATATAGTATGGTGACAAGCCTTGTTTTGTCCTTTTTTTAAGTGGAGAGAATGCTGCTGTCTTACACTATGGACATGCTGGAGCCCCAAATGACAAGACGATTCAAGATGGAGACCTATGGTAAGTACATAGAGTGAAGGGAGGGCCAAGGACCCCAGTCTCCCATCCTTTGGTGGCGAGTGCCTCGTTACAGAGAGGCAGGCTCTGCAGTAGCCCAAGAGCACAGGAAAACTACATTGCCCTAACCTCCTGCTACATTTAGGTTCATAGACATCATGCCTAGGACCAAGTGTTAGATTTCCCACAGATTATTTTCACACACACACACAAAAAGAAATTCCAGAATGTCCTCTTTTTGTGCATTAATAACAAATCTAACACATAATTTATTTCAGCGTCTTTTAGTAGCTGACACTGTGCTGAGTCTATTCCCAAGACCAAAACTAAGGCTGTTGTCAGTTCTCAAGTATGAAACAGGCATAGACCATATTCAGCTAGCCATGTACATTGAAGAATAAAAGATTTCAAAGCGGGAGGGTTTTTTTTTGGGGGGGGGGGAGGAATTGGAGAGGGACTGAGATTTTGCTATTCATATATTCTATATCCAGTATTCTTCCCTATATCCATTATGTAGTATTAATTCAATAGGTTTCAAGGTTGGAGAGATTTACATATAGGAGAGACACATGTATGATGTTGTGAGTGTCTGAATGGGCTTTCCCAGGAGGAAAATAGCCTGATTATTAGATGGCCATCATGATGAACATGTATTTTTTGATTCTTCTAAATCTTCCTCTTCTTCCATTACAAACACAGGCTCTTTTTTTTTTTTTTTTTAATAATAGCTTTTTATTTTCAAAATTTATGCAAAGATAGTTTTCAACATTCACCGTTCCAAAACTCTGTATTCCAAATTTTTCTCCCTCCCTTCACCCCACCTACTCCCCTAGAAAGCAAATAATCCAATATATATTAAAGATATGAAATTCTTTTATACACATTTCCCTATTTATTATGCTGCACAAGAAAAATCGGATCAAAAAGAAAAAAAGTGAGAAAGAAAATAAAAAGTAAGCAAACAATAATAAAAAAGGTGAAAATGCTATATTGTGATCCACAGTCAACCCCCATAGTCCTTTCTCTGGATGCAGATGACTCTTTCCATCACAAGTCTATTAGAATTGGCCTAAATCACCTTATTGTTGAAGAGTCATGTTCTTCAGAATTGACCATAGCATAATCTTCTTGTTGCTGACAAACACAGGGTCTTAAACTCTTCCTCTTTCCTCTTCAAAAGTTAGAAGAACTAGGATGATTTAACCTGAGATAGGCTAAATACTCCTAACACATTTTCAGTATTATGTAGAGAGCAGCAGATGGTGGACAGGAGAGACTGGAGGAACAAGACAGAATTGGTTTCTGTTTAAGGGAGCTCTTTGAAGTTCATAAGTAGTTAAAAGTAGATTACTAAGAAATTCTATAGAATGCCACTTTGGGAAGTATTTTTTTGGTTGTTGTTCTGTTTTGTTTTGTTTTGTTTTTTGCTGAGGCAATTGGGGTTAAGTGACTTGCCCAGGGTCACACAGATAGGAAGTGTTAAATGTCTGAGACCAGATTTAAACTCATATCCTCCTGACTTCAGGGCTGGTACTCTGTCCACTTTGTCTCCTAGCTGCCCCATTTTTGGAAGTTTTTAAAGGTAGTGCAGACTTGTTTGACTGAGAAGCATGAGGATACCGACTTTCTAGTTTCTAAAATCCTATGATCTTGAGACAGCAATGGCCTTCCCAATGAATTCTTGGATGATGGAATTCTGGTTGTTCCTACCACTCATCCCATTGTATGATCATGGGCTTTCATTATCAATACCTGGAAAAACCCATGTTTTGTGTCCTTAGCCTGATGAATCTTTGATGTTTGTTGGGTTTTGTTTTTATCTTTGATTGTTGCCTTCATTAGAAATTATTAATATAAGATTCAGTGACTTTTTGAGCCAATCAAAGTAATAAAATTCTGCTTATATATACTCTCTCATTACTAAGGCTGTTTATTGCTGATTTTGATTATCTTGTGGATATGCCAGAAGGCCAAGTCATTTAATTAATTAATACATAAGTTCTAAGGCAAAGAACAGACACCTCCTGCTGGGGCCTAAGCTCCTCACATAGTTGTCTTGACTCCATTTACCACTGGAGCTTCTGGAAATTAGCCTCTTGTTCACAGATAGGGACACTGTGTCTTTCCCTCTAAATTCTATGATAAGGTTCAAAATGTATTTTCCTCAGATCTCCATTTAATCACTCAATTCTGAGTCCTATTTAAAAGTGGTACATCTTTCAGAAAGTTAAAAATTGTGATTACCATTTAGATGACTGATGAAGAAAACAGAAGGAGGTAGGAAACTTCAGCCCCACAAAGGGAAGCTCTGCCCCATGATTTGGTGAAGAGGAATAATCTCTAGATTTCTATGTGATAAGTAATTTATTCTACAATAATACTAACAAAAAGCAAGATCTCCCCAGCTCTTGCTATTCATGCTCTTGAGAAGCCTTTCTGTTTCATTCTGCTCATTTCCTCCAGACTTTCTGTCTGCCTTTATGCAGTTACAACTGCTCATTGGAAATCAGAGCTGGACTGGATCCAGCAGATGCAAGAAAGTCTTGTGAAAGATTGAGATGTCATGGAAAAAGGGACTGATCCATCCTGGCCTTCAGAGTAAAGAAGAGTACCCCTATCACCATTATCTCCATTCCCAATTTAAAACCATTTCTTTGCTTATGTAACTTTTCATTCTAGCATAATACCTTAGAGTCACATTTTATTTCTTTGGATTCCTTGGATTCTGTGCTTCATCCTTTTCATTCTTAGCCTGAGTAAAAGGTGGAATCATTAGTTGATTCTTCCTCAGTGGAGCCCAGTATCAAAGAGGTAGGGGAAAGGGGTTTTAACTTTAAATTCATTTCTCACTCTTATTGGCCACAGTGCCCTGAAAATTGCAGTGTCACTCATTTTCCATTATATTTCGATTATGGGGAAGGAGATCCTTTTAGCAGTCCCCAAAATTTTCTGCAGCTAAAGGAGGGCACCTTTTAGCAGCATCAGATCATTAGATCTCTGCCCAAGTGTTCCTTTCTTTGGATATAGAATTACTTTCTTTTTTAAAAAAAGATTTTAAATATAATTTATTGTAGTATTAAATTATTATTATTAATATCATTTATTAAATTATATTATCAAATTTTATATATTATTAGATATCATTTATTATTATATCACCTACATTTCCTTCCTCCTCCTTCCAGAGAGCCATTGTTTCTAGTAAATAATTTTTAAGGAAAAAAAAGGGAGGGGGAATCGCATCAAAACCAAACAATATATTGAAAAATCTTACAGTGATCCATACTTGTGGACCCTCCACTTCTGCAGAGAAATCAGGGGAGATATCTTCTCCTGTCTTTTTTTCCTTTTACATTGTTGTAATTATTGTGATTATCTTTTTCTTGGCTCTTCTTACTTCATTTTGCCTTAAGTCTGTGTAAGTCTTTCCATTCTTATTTATATTCATCTCATTCATTGTTCCTTTTAGCACAGTAATATTCCTTTACATTCATGTACTACTACTTATTTAGTCATTTGATGGGCATCTACTGTGTTTCCAATTCTTTGCAGTTCATTTCCAAAGTATTTACAATTCTGTTATCTTATTGAATCTCATAACAGCTCTAAAGAGGAAGGGAAAGGCTGGAATTATGCTTTCCATTTTATAGACAAGAATAAAGCCCAGAGAAGTGACATGACTAGTTTAAGGTATCATCACATGTTGGTAAAAGAGGCAGGTCTCTTAACTTTAATCCTCATGATCCTGAAGCCATCTTCTGGTCCTTGACTGTCTCCAAAGTGGGGATGAGTGGAAGATTAATCCCAGAGGTTCTCCACTTTGACTATCTGGTCCCAGGAAACATGCTTTTAAAGATGACTAATAATGGCTCATGCAAAGTCTTCAAACAACATGAAGTTTCAGAAGTCCTAAGTAAGAGTCCATTCCTTTTGAGTTGCATCTGACACAGCAAATTGTAATGCAATAAAGGCATTTGGACAATCCTTCAGAGCACTTTGTAATAGAATCTGGTCCATGTGGTATTGAAAATGGGTTGTAGCTACTAGCCATCATGGGGAAGGCTTTCAGCCTTTGTTATTGTGTGAACACATTCCGCGTGAGTAGCCTATATCTCTGTTTATTGCTGTGCAGCTATGTCATGGAGGGATAAATGATACAACAGACTTCATGTCTGAACTGCTCAGAGTTAAAAGCTATTAGGATAAAAATGTACTGTCAGCTGGTTACAGAAGAAGATAATACCTCATGGTGGGAATCTTCAGGGTGCATGTAGAAACAGTTTAAAACACAAAAAGAAGAGTTTCTTTCTACCATATCTGGAATATTCTGATTCACTCATCACCCAGTGCCATGCTGTAAGCAAGATGTTCTGGACAGAGCCCCCAGGCATTGGCATAGACCCTCATTAGTTGTTAGGAGACTCTACCAACTGTGAAAACCCAAAAGTCCTTGGAAAGGGAATATAATTTTATCTTGTTTCTTTATTAATCCCTGTTCAAAATACATATGTATACAATGTCACCTTTGGCTCAGAACGAAAATAACTTCATTCCAAAAGACAGTCAACTCTTAAGTTCTTGATCATTTTGTTCTGGATCCATCCTATATATAAATGCCCCCTTATCACACATTATGGGAAGCCATAGTGTTTTCTTGATTTCTGCCTCACAAGTGAATAATTAAATAGTTTAATAGTTGTTTTGAGGATATACTCCTGACCTGAGGAGCTCCAACTCATCATGAGTGAGGAGGTGAGCTCCAGAAAAAGGAAGGAACTGCATAGGCCTGGACTGGGTCTAGGGCTGGGCCTCCCAACTCTTCCATCCTTGTAGAGCACCTTTAAGTATTACTACATGTCACTGTATATTTGTACTTTTGTATGATAATATGACCCTAATTCTTATGATACTTCATTTGCCATAGTGTCTCCATGTTGAATTTCAGTTTTGGAGGTGAGGCAGCCAGGATCCAACGTCCTTCTGGTCAAATCATATCTGAAGTATTCAGTTCAGGTTCCACATTTAAAGAGAATGTAGCATTGACAAGTTGGAAGGGGGGGGGGGGGTTCCCAAGAGAAAGCAAGATGAACAGTGAGACAACTGGACTACAAAGCACCAACTACTTTAAAATATGATTTTGAAAAATTTTGTAGAGAGAACAGAAAGCTGCCTCTGTCCTTGTACTTGAGGAATTGAACAGAAATGAGGCTGAAAGCTGTGGTTGTACCATTTGAAAGAGGACAGCAGAGTACTTGATGAATAGTTCATTCCAGTTCTAAATCAATCTGATCTTGACTAGATGATCTCTGTGGCCCTTTCCAACTCGAATTTTCTGTGATTAAATCTGGACCCAGAATGCCCACTTGGACAAACCCAGTTTTCCTGTACAGGGTATTTCGTTTAAATTTGTATTTTGCACATCGAGTGACAGGATCAATGTAGCCTACCAGAAACTGCAGCTGTTTCCATAAATCATATGTTATTAACTCTGTCTAGAAGGTCATACAAAGAAACCAACAGGCCCCCATTCTGTATGAATCATGTTGTTATAGAAACCCACATTTGGTATTCTACTTGGTGGCAAAACCCAAACTTCATTCTCTAAATATATTGTTACATCAGTGTGCTGTGGATGCGTCCTCGAGCAATAGGGACATACATCAGCTGCACCACAGCTCTGCCAAGACACTGTCATGGGGTTTTGTGAGGCTCCGGAAAACTGAACTGAATTCTGGATTCATACAAACCTATTTGGCGCCATTACTGCATCTTTCTGGTCCTGAGAAGACAAATGTGTATCCTAGGAGTTCCAGGGAGTTATAGGAAGCAGTAAGACCCACCTTTACCCAGGCCTTCCTCAGAACTATTGATTCTTGTCTTTTTTTTCTTGACTTCAATTAGATTTTAGAAGTTCTTCAACTTGAGATTTTAGAAGCAAATTTTCTGGTGTCTTGGGTTTTCCCTGGTCAGAGTGTAAAATGGCTAGGAATAAATTTATTTTCTATTAAAAAAAAAATAATGTTGATTTAGCAATTTTTTTTTTAAAGAACTCATTAAATCCCCAGCAGTCCTATGAGGTGGATATTTTTTTTTTTTTTATTTTATTATTATAGTAACTTTTTATTGACAGAATCCATGCCAGGGTAATTTTTTTTTACAACATTATCCCTTGCACTCACTTCTGTTCCGATTTTTCCCTCCCACGCTCCACCCCCTCCCCTAGATGGCAAGCAGTCCTATATATGTTGAATATGTCCTAGTATATCCTAGATACAATGTATGTGTGCAAATCCAAACAGTTTTCTTATTGCACAGGGAGAATTGGATTCAGAAGGTAAAAATAACCTGGTAAGAAAAACAAAAATGCAAACAGTTTACATTCATTTCCCAGTGTTTTTTCTTTGGGTGTAGCTGCTTCTGTCCATCATTGATCAATTGAAACTGAATTAGGTCTCTTTGTCAAAGAAATCCACTTCCATCAGATTACATCTTCATACAATATTGTTGTTGACATATAATGATCTCTTGGTTCTGCTCATTTCACTTAGCATCAGTTCATGTAAGTCTCTCCAAGCTTCTCTCTATTCATCCTGCTGGTCATTTCTTACAGAACAATAATATTCCATAACATTCATATACCACAATTTACCCAACCATTCTCCAATTGATGGGCATCCACTCAGTTTCCAGCTTCTAGCCACTACAAACAGGGCTGCCACAAACATTTTGGCACATACAGGTCCCTTTCCCTTCTTTAGTATCTCCTTGGGGTATAAGCCCAGTAGAAACACTGCTGGATCAAAGGGTGTGCACAGTTTGATAACTTTTTGGACATAATTCCAGATTGCTCTCCAGAATGGTTGGATTCGTTCACAATTTCCACCAACAATGTATCAGTGTCCCAGTTTTCCCACATCCCCTCCAACAATCATCATTATTTTTTCCTGTCATCTTAGCCAATCTGACAGGTGTGTAGTGGTATCTCAGAGTTGTCTTAATTTGCATTTCTCTGATTAATAATGATTTGGAACACTCTGAAAATTGTCTGTTCATAAGGGATTTGATTTCTTTATCCATTCTGTCTTTAATTGAGTGAGATGACTTCTCCAGACTCTCTTGCCATGTCTCCCTCTCCTTTTCCCATTTTTCTTCTAGCTCCCTTGTGAGAGCCTTTTTAATTTCTTCTATGAGATTCATCTGTGCTGAGGAACAGATGATCTCCTCCTGTGGGGATTCACCTGGAGATAGTCTGTTTTTAGTCTCCTCAGGGTTTGGAATCTGTTCTCTGTCCGTATAAAAGCTGTCAATCGTTAAAGTCCTTTTTAACTTTTTGCTCATTTTGTCAAAGAAGAATCAGAGACAAACTAGCAAAGAAAAAAAAGGAAAAAACCGCAAATGGAATCTGCTTTTTTGGGGGAGGGGCTGGGTGGCGTTACCGAGCTTCCTCTTCAGACTGTGGGGGCAGCAGGAGGCACTAGCAGGACTGTGCTGCGCCTGCGCTCTGAGACTCTGAGAGCGTGCTGAGACGCTGTGGGGGAGGGGTGGCCAGTCCCAAGGAACTCCAGCTGTTTGGGGTTGTATTCTTCACCCCCCCACCCCCTGGTGTTTTTAGCTTCTCTGCTGGGCTACTGACTTGCTGCCAGGGCAAAGTATCCAATCCTGTAGTGAAGCTCTCCCCGCAGAGACGGCTGAGATCATACCCCAGCCCCCTGCGGTCTTCTCGGCTGTGAGCTGCTTGCTGAGCTCTCACTGCCACTGTCTGCCCTTAGCCTGTGCCCCATCTAAAACCGTCCCGCCCTCAAGCAAAAACAGACCTTTCCTGTCGAATCTCAAGGATGTCTTCTCTTGGTAATTGTTTGTGGGGGTTTTTTTCAGTCAGGTATTAATTCAAAGGCTTGTAATGAGATGGTTTCTGAGAGAAAATGCGGAGCTTACACAGCTGTGTGCCTCCTCGCCGCCATCTTGGCTGGAAATTCCTATGAGGTGGATATTGTACTTCTTAAATGTTAAGACTGAAGATTCAGAGAGTGGTTTGCTCATGATTACAACAGCTAATAAGTATGAGGCAGTATTTGAATATTTTGAATATGAATAGATTTTCATTACCTAATGTGGACTATTAAAATATCTCCCTCCTTCCTTTTTGCTCCTCCTTTCCTCAATTAGGCATTTTTTTCCTTCCTCTCTCCCATTGGAAAAATAATGCATAGTCAAACAAAATTAATCTCCACATTGACCACATCCAAAAAAATATACATCACTCTGAAACTTAAATTTGTCATTTCTCTTGAGATTGGTGGTGTGCTTCATCTTCAATGGAATCATGGTTGGTCATTCTTTTATCATTTCTTCTGGGCAGTGAAGTGGTACAGTGGTTAGAGCACTGAACCTGGAGGCAGGAAGACCTGAGTTCAGATTTGGCCTTAGATACTTCCAGGTGTACAACCATCAATCAGTCATTGCCTCAGATTCCTCAACTAAATTAGAGGTAATAGCAATACCTTCTTCCTGGGGTGGTTGTGAGGAACAAATGAGATTATATCGGGGTTTTGGTTTTGTTTTTGTTTTTTTGAAGCTCTTAGCACAATGTTTGGCACAATTTAGGTGCTATATAAGCATTTGCAAATGATGATGACAATGACAGTGATGATGGTATTTTCTTATATTTGTATACCATAATTTGTTCAGCTGTTTCCCAGTTGTTGGGTGATCCCTTAGTTTCTGATTCTCTGTAAATTCAAAAAGATTTGCTATAAATATTTTCATACACATGATTTTCCTTTTTCTTTCTTTTATCTTAGTGCTAAGTCAAAGGGACTTTGTGGGCATATTACTTTTCATAATGACTGGACCAATTTCACAGCTTCACCACCAGCATTAATGTGTCTGTTTCCTCACAACCCTTCTAACAAATATCATTTTCTTTTTTCCCCCCAACATTGCCAATCTGAAAGGTATAAGGTAGAATCTCAGAATTACTTTAATTTGCATTTCTTTTCATTAGTAACTTAGAGCTTTTTTTTCTTCACATAGATGTTGATAGCTTGAATGTCCTCCTTTGAAAAAATATCTGTTCATATCTTCTGACCATTTATCAATTATGGGATTATTCTCATTCTTATAAACTTGTGTGTGTGTGTGTGTGTGTGTGTATATATATATTTATTTATTGCTACATTGGTTTTGTCCAAAAATCTTTTTTATTTTATATAATCAGAATTGATGTTTGTTTTTTACAATCCTTTTCATCCCTTGGTTGGTCATGAATTCTTACCTTGACCATCAATATGAAAAATATACCTTGTTCCTCTAATTTGTTCTTAGTGTGACATTTAAAAAAAAATCTAAGTTGTGTATTCATTTGGAATTTTATTTAGAATAAGGCATTAGGTATTGGTCTCGGCCAGTCAAATCTCTGCTATCTTTTTTTACTGGGTTTTGTCGGATAATAAAGTTTTATCCCAGTAGCTGTGGTCTTTAAGTTTATCCAAATCTAGTTTGTTAGTTTCATTTATGTCTGTATCTTATGAAACTAATCCGTTCCACTGATCAACCTCTTAATTTTTTTTAACCAATATCATTGTTTTGATGATTGCTGCTCTGTAATGCTCTGTAATCCACTTCTTTATTTTATTTTTTCCATTTAGATTTTTGAACTTTGGATCAAATGATTTTCATGTAAAAAGTTCTTTTATTTTTGCCTAGAAAACAGAAATATGAAATTGAATGATTTCTAGCTTCTACCAATATTAAGGAAAGATTTAGGTGTTTCTGATGGGAATAAAGTTTTGGTAATTATAAGCCTTAGAAGTTGTTCCCCTTTTCCATTTAAGGATCCAGTTAGTAAAGAAACAAGGCTTATGTGGCCCCAAGTTGATATGCTTGAGATGAAGGCCTTAGACATCCTGAAGAGAAATGATAAAAAAAGGGAATTCTACGTTAGGAAAGCCTATAAAAAACCTACATTACCCATTTTCCCCCTGAACTCTTCAGACTTGTGAGATTTGGGTGGAGCTGCAGTTTGAGGGTGATTTTCAGATCTCTCTCTGACAAATTCAGGAAAATCCTCAATTAGCTATAGATTCCCACAGGCTGGTGAAGGTAGGGAGTAGTTCCTACTTAGTCCCCATATTGAGTAGGACTCTATACTACAGAAGTCCAAAGGCAGCAGAATCAAGGGGACAGGTGCAGCAGTGATCCATTGTAGTATACCCGTTCTACAAAGGAAAAGCTCTAGATTCAAATGCTCTTATCACAAGTCCATCAGGCCTGTCTCACACCAACCTTACATTTCTGGACACTACCATGACTTTGATCATCTTTCTCTTATATATTTACAGATTTTCTATGGATTGGGTTTGTGTCACCTCCCTTCCCCCAACCCCAAATTAGTCTAATCTAATATTCTGTAATGGCTGTATCACCTCTTTAAAAAAAATAATTATCTTCCTTCAGTGGTTCCTATGACATTTCCCTGAATACAACCTAGTGACTTGGACACTGTAAAGCCCTGTGGTGTTAAGGAAGGTCACTGGGTCTAGAGGCAGCAGACCTGCATTTAAATCCCAGATCTGATAGGCAAATCATTTCCCTTCATTTTCCTTAACTATAAAATGCGGATATAATCCTTGGTACACTACACCTATTTTGGAGGGCTAAGGGTGTAGAGCATTCTAACAAGGTGACCTATTATTAATTTGTATCTGATTTGTATAATTAATAATAATAATAATAATAATAGATTGTTGAGTACTTAGAACATTTCTTTGCTCACTGCATGGCACTTGGAAAAGTTTTTTATACACAGCTGACTGTGGACTGGAGGATTCTTTGCAGTGTGAACTCACCCAACTAACCAGGATGGGGAGCTGGGGCCACCCCTTCATTCTAAGCCTTTATTTAGCTTTTCCTGCTCAGTGGATGCCTCCAAACACACTGGTCTAAGTATCCACCTACCCCAGGAGCAGCTGTTGGAAACTAATTGGATAAGCCCAGAGCCCTCTGATATGAATGCTGGGCCTACACTTGTGTTTTTATTTTTCTCGTGCTAACTTTGAAATGTAGCCAGTAGAATAATTATGAGTTTATTACAGCCAATTTATTATGTAGCATTTAGTGCAACATGTTTTTTGATTACCATTACTGCCAGATTGCTGGAGGCATTTATAATCTATTGTTTTATTGAAATAGGTCTGCAGAGCACCTCCCCCATTCAGTAAACAATAAATCACTCTGTTATCCGGGCATAAAAGCCACAATATTAACCTCAAGCTACATGAAACCCAGATTCCAGCACAAGGGATAGAAAACCTTCCTGAAGCTCATTATTAGGTCCCTTTCCTCTCAGGGCTGCCCCTGCAAGTCTCTGTCCTTTCCTCTTTGGATCAGGCTCTTTAGACAAGTTTTGTAATTTAGTGAGACTCCTCTGAAGTAGTAAGCTTCTCCTGTTTTGGTAAACATTTTAGGAGTGTGTTTCCATTTGCAATTATCTTTACTAATAGCAAAAAACTAGTGAACTCATTATCTTTGATCCTCTATTTTATTATTTAATGCCCATGCCCCTGTCTGAAAGGGTAAGATAGGTCAATTATCTGTCTGTAAAGAAGGAACAAAAATGCAAAAGAAGAGACTCTCCATCTCATCTCCTTCCTTCCTTTTCCTTCTTCTGTGTAGGGCAGCTTGCTGGCAGAGTTTTGCTTGGAAGTCCCTGCTTCCTTGGAAATTTGGCTTGTTACCAAGATCTCTTGCTCATTGAAACTATTTTCATTGGTGAATCACATTTACCCCAAAGAAATGGTTACCCCATAGAAATGACTAGACAACTCTTGATATGAAAAAACAAAACAACCAGTCATCATCTCTCAGTTTCTGGACAGATAGAATAAAGCTATGGCAGAGATAATTTTTAAAATGAATAATCCAAAAATAATTTATATTTGGTTTCAGAGACTGTATAATGTGATTGGGGCAGGGGGAAGTAGTCAGGGACAGCTATTCAGCTATTTGCTTTTCAAATTCTTTGTGGTCTAATCTAATATTGTCAAAAATCCATTGCTGGGACTAAAAGACATTACAGTAGAATTTGACAATTCAATCAGTGCTAAAAGCAATGGGCCATTTTATTTGATATATTAAAAGCAAGGCCTAAAGAGGAAGGCCACATGACTTAACTGGAGAAACCTGAAGAAGTTTTCATGACACAGTAATGGAGTAATGGAGAAAGTAATGATTGGAGTCAGAGGGCCTGTATCCCAATCCTGACTCTTGACACTTACAAGTTGTCTGACAGGAGATAACTGACAAGATATCACTTCCATGTAAGCCTTGGTGACCTGATCCTATGATTATATGTAGGACTTGGGGTACAACTAAAGAAAGTTCCTAATGAGTCCCTGAAATGTCCCAAATAGCAGCACCCACTTTGGGGACAGAAATTATACTTTCCTGAGACTTCTAAGGAGCAAGGAACAGAGACAACCAGTGCTGTCTCTAGGAACCCAAGGAATGATCATCTTTACTTTACAAGGGTATCCATCTCCTGGGCCCATACTTCACGGCAGTTCAGACAGCTCTGTGGTCAGAACTTAGTTTGGAAAGGATAGTAGCCTCCATGTCATGCATCACATCTGGGACAAGGCTAGGTCCTGGCAGCTCCTGGATCAAAGAAATTAAAGTATTTTAGAGGGAGGGAAGGAGTCACACTTAAATGGATCCAAAGGTTTCCAACCCCTAAGATCATAAGCAGAAAGGTATCAATTAAGCAGGAAAATGTCAGCTTCTAGCTTGGAAGCTTCCAGACATAGTAAATCTAGGGGCAGGGAGAAGGAGTCATGAAAGGGGCCGTGCAGGATTAAGGAGATATTTAGAGAAAGGAATATAACTAGGGAATAATAGATGGTATGTTAGTCTAGGACTAAAAAAATCTGAGGTTTTTTCTGTGCTACAATAAATACTAAAATCAATGATGTTATAGGAAACCTCCTCCCACTTTTTTTTTTCATAATGTATTCCTTGAAAGTATATGTTATAAAACAATTTTCACAAAGTGGGTCCTATTTTCCCATGGGGAGGGGGGAACATTATCACTGTGAGTTACATTCTTGTCCAATGATATAACACGAGATAATATAACTTTGATATAATAAACATTACTTTTTAATTTCACCAGAATTTTAGAGATCAGAACTAAATCCAGGTCTTCAGACTTCTTGTCCAGATGCCTACTGAAAAAGGTCTCTTATGCCTTTTTAAAAATTTTTGAATGACTTGAGTGACTTAGTCATTTAAAAAAAAAAAAAAAAAAAGGCTATCCAAAAGATATTCCACTCCCCAGCAATAAATGGTCCTGTAGCAAGCAGAGACATTCATACCATTTTTCATTGACTTTAGAGTAACCTTTCAAAGCCTGGGTTGTTTTTTGATGACAATCATGGTGGTAAAGACCTTCTCCCCCCCCCCCAGAATCATTGTTTTTAGTGAAATTGAACCAACATCTCTCCCCTTATACTCCACTTTTCATAGGAAAAAATGTTACTGGGGATTATGTTCTCAGAACAACTCCTTAAGTGTATCTTTCATTACTTTAAAGTATCTGTGATTCTATGAGGCAAGATCCATTCTCCAATAACCAGTGTAGATCATACCCTCCTTTCCTCCTCCTCCCCTAAGCCTCTTTAGATGTTTTAAGAGTTGCTGTAAACCAAAAGAAAAAAAAAAATCATCATCTTATGGCTGACTTGCTGGTGATGAGCCTCTCCACAATTGGACTGGCTCCAACTCAAAAGTCACAGTCCTATCTGTATATGTAGCCTTTTCAGCTGAGTGTCAAACCTGCTGGCACTTGCCCTCTCCACAGCATTAAGCTTACAAAGCTAGGGTCATGTCCATTCCTTGATGAGGTATCTGAAGAGGACTTTGACTGATGCTCCACTTCACTGTCAGACCAAATAACTGGCCACTAGTTTCCAACAAGGCTGCCCAAGGCACTGTGATTTACACTTCATCATGGGGAAGCCATCAGGCAGTGACTAGATCATGAATGCCCATCACAGACAGCTGAGTATAACACAGCAAGCTTACTCTGGTTTGTGTCCGTTACTTTCCTGCTTCAAATACTGCTATGAACGAAGGGAACATTAGAAGCCCCCTTGTCCGGAACCCTCCTTTTACAGAGGAGGAAGCTGAGGCCCATAACTTGTCCAAGGTCAGCCAGGAAGTCTAAGAGGTGAGATTTGAATGCTGATCCTATGGTTCTTGAGCCAGTTCTTACTCTTCCACAAAGCCAAAACCTCTTTACTAGATGGCTCTGATGAAAAGCCTCAAATTGCTTTACTGGTGAGATCCATTCTGATTGTCAGAAAAAAAAGCCTGAGATTTAAACATGCTATAACATGGATGGGAACAACAGGAGGTGCTTTTGATAGGCCCTCAGCTGAGCCCAGCATTCAGTAATAGCAATTCAGTAATTCAGGAGTGTATTTGGGAAATCATTCAGTGCTTTTGGTGATCCCAAGCTGTTCTCTGCTGCACAAACTCCATCTTTTTAACATCAGTATTCTCCCTGTGAACGCAGCTGCCAGTCACAAAATGTCAAGCTCTCGGAAGAATCAGAATTACAGGTGACCCAAAGGGCAATAGAAAGATATATAATGTGTATAAATAGGCTTCTGCAGCATATTATTAGCAATGGCCTACACATACACAAAAATAGCATAAAAACAATCAGGGTTACATGGGACTATAAAAGGAGTTGGGCTAGTAAAAGCAAAGTAAAAGAGGCAAATAGCCCAATTTTGTTACACAAGCATTTACAAAGTATCCATATTTAGAGGAAGTCTTCCATTGTGCTGTGGAGAGAGGAGGATTTGTGGAAAGATCAGGAGAAAAATCATCCTGGAGAGAGCGCAAGGGTGCATTACAGCTAATCAGGGGAGGGAATACCATCCTACCAGTGATCTTGGCTCCATTGAAGTGTCACAGCAGGCACTCCTAATAGCTCACCTGTAAATAGTGCTTTACGGTTTACAAAGTTCTTTCCTTGGGATAATACTGCAAGTTTTATGAATATGTGGGTTATGCCCATTTTACAAATGAAAGTCTAAGGTGCAGAACCAGCCTTCAAGCCAGGCCCTCTCCCCTATACATCCTGCCCTGTGTGAGATCCCCCGTCCCACTGGAAGTTCCTAGTGGGGTGTGACAACACATTGTGCAGCATTGAACTGACTTGTTAAATTAGGCATGGGGTCAAAACTCAAACCCAGGAAGCTACAGCCATGCAAAATATACCCTTCTTCTAAAAGAAGTCATCTTAAAAGTCCTTAATTTTTTTTTAATAATGATTTTAAAGAACTTTGATAAAATTCAAACAAGTCACTTTTTTGTTTTACCTTGATTTTGTGAACTTTTGAATGTTTGCCTATAACCATTCTCTTTACTCATACCCTCTTTCTCTTGACTTTCTCTGTGATGCTGTTTGTTTCTGTCTCTGTGACTCATTGTGATTCATCATCAGCTGCTGAGAGAAAGTCTGAGCTGTTGAAATACCCGAGTTCAGGGTGGGCTCTCACTTAAGTGCGTTCACGTGGCTCCTTCTCATGGCCACCTGTCACCTGTCGGGTTTATGAAGGTTACTCAGCCCCATGGAGAAGGAGGAGAACAGCAGCTGTGACTCTTTCTCTTCTTAATTCCTGGGTCTGATTTGCATCTGCATTTGAGCCTTCTTCTCCTCAGCATGTCTGTGCAAATCCTGGCCACTGGATGGCACCACTAACATATCTTTTCCCCCCCGAGCTGGGAAAAAAGAAGGGCAAAATGCTCAGGGCAGAACAGAACTCTGGGGATTGAAGTGAGATCCCCCGTCCCACTGGAAGTTCCAAGTGGGGTGCGTATAAGTGATCTAGGATCAATGGAGTTCAGGCACTGGCAGATTCTCTGCTGCATCTAGACCAGGATAAAAAAAGAATCTTATTGTGACACACTCAACAAGTGCCTAACATCCCAGCCTCTGCTTAAAGACTTCCAAGGAAGGGTCCTCCCATCTGTCAAAATAGGAGGCATTGGAGGACTCCAGTTGTTACGAGGTTTTCCTGATCGCCTCTCTGTCATTTCCACCCTTTGCTCCTGTTTCCCTTCCCCGTCACCCTCCCAACCCTCTTCATCCCCTCCCCAGCCTTCACTAGGCAAAACGTCCTTAATTCTTTCAGACAGGGGCCTGTCAGTGTCTCTGTATTTGACGCTTCCAGAGGTGCATTCTCGGGGTTAAGCCTGGCCCAAGGTTGAGAGGAGGCAGTGGGAAGGTGCTGTGTGTTTTCCACTAAAGTCTGGTTCTTTGTGGCCAGTGGCCCCAGGGCTCTCATCCTAGCCATCAGGCAGTTTATGTCCACTGAAAGTAGCACACAGTACAGTGGGGGATGGTGGTGATGACACTGAGTCCTTCTCCTTCCTGCCTGGCCCTCACCGTGGCACAGCTAAGGAAGGAAGGCTTTTTGATTTTTCAGCATGTTTTCTTGGGTTGTGCCCCTCCCTGCCTTCCTTTCCCATTAGCTTAGGTGATGAGAAGCCATATATATGATCTGACTGTTCTGGAGACTGTGGGCCTAAGTGCCGAAATTCTTGCTATTAGCTATGAATTTGTTTGAGAAGCATCTCCTATGTTGTTTCTTGAGATTTTGTGACCAAGGCGATGGTGATAATGGCCACTGACTTTCCATGGGGAGAGAGACCACCGAGTTATCTGTTACCCATCACCGGGGGACTCCCAGAGTCCAGTCTTATCCCTCCTGGCCCAGCAGAGGGAGCCTGCAGGAGCCTGAGCGCTTGGGGCCAGCTGGGGGCAGTGTTGCCTCACACAGTCCGTCTAGTGAGCTCTGTAGTAAACGGGAACCAGGACATTCCCTTGTCATGGTGTGGTTTCTGTTTGTGACACTGGGCCTGTGGAAAGGACTGATGAAACTTCCTGCACACTGCCCTTCTACTACGACTTTGGGTGTATAGGCTCGATTTAGAGCTAGAAAAGACCAATCACTTCATTTAAAAGATGAAGACTGAGGCTTAGAAAGTGAAAGACATGCTGAGAATTAGCTAGTAATTGGCAGAGCAAGAATTTGAACTTAAGTTTGGTCTTCAAATGTACTTTTTCCCAGCATACCAGAAGTTCTTAAGCTGGAGCCCAGGAATTTAGTTAAAAAAAATTGTTTTTTAATAACTCAGTATAATTATTTACCTTTGTAATTCTACATTTATGCATTTTAAGACATTACTCTGGGAAGGTGTCCTTGAGCTGCCAAAGGAGGACATGACAGAATAAAAATTGAAGAGCTCCTGCTTTATACCAAGCTGTCTCCTTGAGCTTTTTCTGTTGGATTCTAGAAATACTTTCAGATTACCACTACATTCATTTCCTTTGAAGTAGACATCCAAGATCCATTTTCTCCAAGGATGTGCACTTCAAACTTGCAACTAGAGAAGCTGGAGAATCTGCTTAGAGTTACTCATACTTAGGGTTTATTCCCTAGGTCATAGTACCATTATGTAACTTACAACTCAGCTCTCACAGTGATTTGAGTGTCACTTATACCAAATAAAATGTCTTAAGACATTTCACAAAGTTCTAGCATGTATTTTCTCATTTCTCACAATAGTTTTGTGAGAAGGTAGGGATAGTAGTAGTATCTCCCTTTGCAGATGAGGAAATCAAATTCTTGAAAAGGGAAGTGACCTGTCCAAAGTCATATAGATAGACAATGATAGAGCCATGACTAAAATAAGTACCTCTGTTTTCCAGCTTAGGATTCTTCACCTTCTATCCCTTTCTGAGATTCTTTTTCTAATTGATTTCTGTTTTGGGACCATCTTGGGCATATTTCTCATGGGGATTCCATGCTAATCCAGCATGATTTTGATCTCCATCAAAAAAAAAATGGCTTTTTGAAGCAAATTCATAGCTCTTCTTGGGGGAGTTTTCTCTATATAGCACTGCCCACATTTCACATTTGAATGGAGGTGGAAGAAGGTGTGCAGACCTTCCAAATCTAAGCCAAGGTCAAGGTCTCCTGTGACGCTAAGCTTTTTCCCCACCATATCTTTTGGTGGTTTTTTTTTTTTAATTTGTTTACTATTTTATCTTCAGAAAGCAAGGGAAGAAGTCTTATTTCTACTGTATATTGTCTCCTAAAATGAGCATTTTATTCAAAGTATAATTCTCTTCTTTAGTATCCTGTCTTTTTAGCATGAAGATGATTCTCATCTTGTTCATTATTTAAATAGAGTCTGCATCTTTATAACACGTTAGGGCCATTCAGACATAGCTCAAGGATACTTCTTCCTTTTCACTTATATGAATAAATAGTTCTCCATTTGGGGAACAAATTTAGTGTGGCTTTTTATAGGAATCTCATGACCCATCCTTTTATTCAATCAAATCAAACAAGCATTTCTTAAGTACCTGATATATACAAGTCATTGTGCCATTGCTATTAAACCCCCTCCCCCCTAAAAAAATAGTCTGGTCTAATGAAGCTTATGGTCTTCTTCCTGCTCACTCTTGAAAAGTGAACAAGTCCTATAGTCTGTCACCTTACTTAGATGCAAATTGGCAATAGCAAGAATTGCAGTAGGTTAGTTTCCTTTCCTGTTATAGTTTGAACCACTTTCTGTTGCAGGCCTTACCTCAAGGAAGACACCACCCAGGAACCATCACTCTCTCTGCTCCCTGGCATACATAGCCTGAGCTATAAGAGCTTCAGCCACAGACTGGTTCTGTCCTTGATCACACACTTGGCTGGCATTCACTGGCCTGTTTTTAGGAGGTCCCAGTTGCTTCATCATCTTATGGGACATGAATAGAATTCTGGGTTTCATGGAAGGGTGATATGGGGTTAACTGTCTGTCTGGACTCTCTGGATGCCAACAAGGCTCATGAGATATTGGTTATCCGGACCCTTCAAAAAAATTGAACTGAAGGATTCACTATGTTTTGTTCTGACTTGCCTTTCTTCTACCTCCTATGGTAGTGTACTAAGAACTTAGCATGTAGAAAGTCATGAACCTAATGAAATTTATGATTTTTAAAAATCAATACTTAAAAGGCTAAACGTTCATCCCCTTTGCAGGAACAATCTCAGGTTGGAAGATCCATGTCATGTAACCCATGCTTGACAATGATTCATTGGATATCCTGTCCCATCATGATTGGGGCCAAACTGACATTCAGCTTTCTGGGACCCCTGCCCTAGCTTTTCTATACATCTAAATATGGCAATCTCTGAAGTAGAAAAAGGTTACTTAGCTTTCTCAGAGAAAGGGCCTCAGAGGCCCCTTCTAGCTTTAAGTGTTCGATTTTCCTTCATAAAGGAAACCCAGATGTTCTGGGGACCAATCTGAAGGAAAGGGGGATATTGAGGGGGGAGAGCAAGAAAAAGAGAGATGAGGAGAGAGACAGAGACAATGAGAATGAGAATCCTTTTGGAAATTATTATTGGTAGCCTATGTTATTCCAAAAACTGGTTTTGCGGCTCCAAAAGACATGCAGATTGTGCACAGCTACTGTCCCTTACTCATCGGGTTGAGACCTATATTTGATATCAGGGAAAGAAGCAGCTACTTGCCTGCTTGTTCAGAGGAAGAAAAGAATTATGTTGGTGAATGAAAAAGAGCACTGATTTCATTCATTTATTTCAGGCACTGTCCTTGTGCGGGGAAGCAGAAATGGACATTTTATTTAGCAGTCACTCTTGAGATTCCTGTTGGGTGGGAATTTTTCTACTCCATTATAGATAATTAATTTGGAAAGGCATGTTTTAGTTGTTTCTAAAATACTCTCATATGCCCTCGGAAAAAGGTAGAGGAAGTGGTGGCACTATCATTTTGGATAAGAAAGTAACGAAAAACTTTACAAGAGATTTAGTGTTTTTTTTTTTTTTTTTTTTTTTTTTCCCTTTTTCAGATAGGTTTGTAAAAGTCTGATACAAAGTAAGTCTTTTGAAAATTTTATAGCATTTTCCTCAAATAATTTGCATGGCCACTTGGGGATGAGATAGTGCTCCCTTGAGTCCAAATGCATGACTTTATTCTATTCTATAGGTGCAGCCATGGAACCAAATAGTAACAAAATGATGAGGTTGATTGTTAGATTGGTTTGTTGGACTCTGATACCACTGACCTGAATGAAGCTAACCAACTGGTGAAAGGCAAAAAAATAAAAAAATAAAATAAAATTAAAAAATCGGGGTATAAATTGGCTTTTATCCCAACCAGAAATAGAACTTGATGAGCGAATGTGAGAAGCAGAAATCGAGCATATTTTTTGGAGATGTGTAATGTCTTCCCAGATGTCTTAGATTATCAAACAAAATTGGCTCTGCTAGAGATGGAATTCTCTCCTGCGAGAGCTCTGAGGCAGCAGAGAAAGAGAAATTCTATGTTCTTGGACAAAGCCAAAATATGACTGAATTCTAAATTGTCAGTTTCCATTGAAAGGATAGATGAAGGGGACATGGAGGAGTTAGAAGCAGATGATTAGAAAAGTGATGACTTTCTTCTCTGAATTCCAGAATGCTTTGAATCTGAATTAACTTATGTATGTGGAAATTCTGAGGAGGATTTTTAAAAAGAAGATAGGGAACTGAGAGAATGAAAATAGAATTCAACCCCGTGCCTGTTTGCTGCTAAGATAGTACAGATTTCTGACTGGCTTGGCTATACTTCCTTCTTCTGAAAATGGAGGGTTTCAAGTTTAAAAAAAAAAAAAAAAAAGTTAAAATTTTTAAAAATCCTAAAGGGTAGAGTTGGATCTGCCTGGATATCTGGAATGTTTAGCTAGAAGAACCTCCCCAGATTAGTTCATAAATTGATAATGACTATTTTTGAGTTGGAGACTTTGTTTGAGCTTGGTTTCTTGGAGGAGAAGAAAGAGGTAGTGTTGGTTCCACTCTTTCTTTTTAATGCCTTCTAGTGCCAGTTATCCCGTCGATGTTTGTAAGTCCTTGACTGGTAGTTCCTTATTTTTTTAAACAGTTCAATTTCTGTTTTTACTTAGAGATTTTACTCTTTGCTCTTCTGAGGCTCTAGTGATGTCCTGGCTTGAAGACACAAAGAGAAAGACTGTGGCATTCAAGGCCATCTACATGCTGCCCCAGCTTCATTCTCCAGTCTGTTTTCACACTATTTCCCTTGAAAGTAGAATGTATTCTGCATTCAGGCCAAATTGCACTTCTCTCTCATTCTCATCTTGCCCTCCTCTCTCATTCTCATTTTGCCCTCTCTCATTTCTTTGCCTTTGCTCATGGTGTCCTCTGCTCCTGGAATAGATCCTCTTCTTCCTCCTCTTCCCATTTATTAAAGGCTCTCAATTTCCTCATGTCCTGACTCTTATGTCTCCTCCTATTTGGAAGCATATCTGAACCTTCCCCTCCACATCTCCACACCCCCACCCTATACCCCCTGACATTGATCTTCCTTCTCACATTTCCAATAGCACTTTGCTTGGACCTCGCTTTCATATTTGCCTTACTCTCCCTTGTATCATAGTTATTTGTAGAATTGTTCTTTTCCCAAAGTGGCTGTATACTTCTTGAGAATAAGGATGTTTTGGATCTCCAGTTGACACTCCCCTCCCCAACCAAGCACAATGTCTGACATTCAGCAATTTCATTCATCAAGCATTTTTCAAGCACTTACTACTAAGTGCAAGATACTGTGCTAAGTATGGAACAGAAAGACAGCATTTAAATAGTCTCTGTCCTCCAGAAGCTTACATTCTGCTGTAGTAGAGACTTCGGAGTCTCACAAATATTCTGCTATACATAATAGATAACTGAATTTAGTTATTGATTTAAATTGGATGGGAAAATTTTCACCAGGCCTGAGAGGACAGTTTGAAGCAGGCGTGTGTATCCCTAGAGTCTTCTGCCCCCAAAGACGATGTCCTGTTTTTGAAGTTCAAGAAGCGCTATTGGTTGACTTCATTCTCTATAAACAAGAAATTGAAGGTGGAGCTCAGACAAATGGTAGCTATGTTAATAAGAAAAACAATTTTTAAAAATATAATTATGGAAACCTAGGATTAGCTAAACACCACTATCACCTTTTTCATTAAGTGCTTTTTGGCTCATCATCTTGGCCCTTGCTGTACTTGCAAGCAATGAGCTAGTTGTACATTACAATAACAACAATAGTAGTATTAACTGATATTAGTGTTTTAAGACTTACAAAGTGTTATAGCTCTATTACCTCATTTGATCTTCACAACTTTATGGCATAGGTGCTATAAGTAGATGATGCCATTTTGTAGATGAGAAAACCTGAGACTTAGAAAAATTAAGCCACTTAGTCATGATTATGGAGTTGGTAAGCATCAAAGAGAGGTTATGAACCCAGAACTCTCCTGATTGAACCCCTGTTCTCTTTCAGCTACCCTTCTTTTAAAATTTACTGTCTGGAAAAATACTATGGAAAATTACAGTTAGAAATCCTTGCCCTAGACCTAGAATATAAATTACCCTAAGGTCAGAGGACCCAGGGAAGTGAATGTGAATGATTTGGTTGAGGAACAGCAAAACTCAAGGGAGAGTCAAAGCAGGCAGGTCCTTCTTGCTTTGGAAGAGAAGAGTCCCAGAGTGAGAGAGGTTCAATAGGGACAGCTTAGCCAGGCAGGCCTCTAGGCCAGGGTTCTGAGCTCAGTTTGGTTTGAGTCCATCAGGCACTTTTAAGACAAAAAGGTTTTTTTTTTTTTGTTTTTTTTTTTAAGGTTTCTTCTTTTTTTGCCAAGGGCTTGAAGAAGGCTCCCATCGGGAGAAACAGTAACTGGGTTACACTTGGCAGCTTTTCCTGGCCTCGCACTGCTCCGGGGCCTTGTGAACAAGGACGGCTAGGGTTGCTTCAGCTGGAGATACTAATCCCTATTCCCTCTGCCCTCTGCTTAATTATTCCACGACTCAGAAGTCATTTTTACAGGCAGGCCTCTGATGTGGTGGGAGCATTTGTAGCCTTATGTACCAGCTTCTTACTCCATGGCTTCTGTACTGGGTTGCCTGGGCTGTTCCTGGATGTTCTGAATCAACAAACCACAAAATATGTCTCTTTTGTTGACTTTGCAGAGCTCAAATGAAAACTGCATGCTTTCCTTGTGTGATCCTGGGCCATCTGTTCTTCGGGGCAGAAGCTCAGCACTGAGGGAGCACAGGGGGGAGCTCTCTGCACAGGGAGTGCTACTTTTGTTCACATGGCTCACCACCCTCTGTCTTCCTTTGAGGAGACACCCCCATATCGCTTACAGGCAAATGCACACACATACACATTCACACAAACACATGCTTTCACACACTCATACACATACTTTCTCTCCATATACTCTCTCACACACACATACTTCGAAGTCTCACAACAGCCTTATCAAGGCAGTGTATGGTGGGAGGTGTCATTCCTATTTTATAGAAGAAACTCAAAGCCAGTCTTGCTTATGGTCATATACATAGATCTAGGACTCAATCCCAAGTTCCTGACTCCCCACTTGTAGGCTGGCTAGCCTTTTCCATAGACTCTGTTTCCCTCTTGGTGATGTAGTCATGACAAGTACCCTAGTGAGCCATTTGTGGGCTTTGCTGATTTTAAGAAAGTAACAATAGAATAAATGAATAAATGAAAAGGCATATTTTAAAATGTATATTACCTATAGGCTGAAGAATTGGGGAAAACCTGAATAAATTCAAAACGGCAAATAATTAGTTAGTTGCTTTTCTACTTGTCAGATGTACAAATCTTCCTTGGAAAAAGGACCTCATTCTGATGTGTTAAGTTCCTTCTTTATTTTATGTCAGTTCCACAAAGCTAGATATGTGGGCCATGTGCCCTGACTAGAGTAAGCCCTGGCCCTGGTCCCAGCCCCAGCCCCAGCCCTCCTCCTGCCCCCACCTGTATCCTGACAAGTTCTTCTTGCTGGTAAAAACAGTGAGGATTCAAATAGAGGTCCTGAGAAGCATCTATAGGATCTGACCCAGAGAATTGAGCAGCATGTAAGCTCAAGTGATTATTAGAAGGATTCCATCATTTATTTAGCTCCGTGTAATACTTCCTGTAAGAATCTGAATTGTGAACATGAAGACAGACTTAAAAAGAAGGCTGAAACCATCAAATTAAAGAGAATTATCAGAACCTCGTAAACATGGTATTAGTTTATTGTGACTCTCTTCCTCTGACATTCTGTATCCATTTCTCTCCAGAAGTTATTGCTTGTATTACTTATTTGGCATTTACCCATGGACTGCCCAGCATTGTGTTTTCTTCTTATGTGTGACCCATGTCTTCCCAGCTAGACTAAGAACTATCAGGAGTTGGTCTGTGTCTTCTGTTACTGTCTCACTCATAATGTCCACCACTATACTAAGCATACAGGACAGACTTACATAACAAACATTTGTTGAAGGAGCAAATATATTTTTGCATGTATGTGGGGGTTTTTTGTTGTTGTTTTTGTTTTTTAACATTAAAGTGAAGTTTTGGGGGTTTTTTTGGAAACAAACTTGTACATTTATCCTCTACCTAAAGAACTTTTTGCTACCAGACTGGTTTTGCTGTTATGGTTTATTTGAAAAGAGGGACATCTCATTCATGTCTCCCAAGAGAGCTATGGAAATTAGGAGGGCCTTGCAAGTGTCCATAAAGGTAGAACTATGTACACTAAGAGGATTAGAACAAACATTCCCCAGTGGGCCTGGGGTCAACCAGTGCCTATGGCATCAGTTGAGTAGCTGGGAAACTGTATAGGAGGGGATTATTAGGTGACTCCAGATCTAGACGGGGAGAGGTGACTAATAGCAAGTTTCAGAGTCCTGAGGTTATGGCATGAAAAGCCCATATAGGTCAGGCAGTGCTTGGAGGTATGCAAAGCCTGGTCTAGCTCTGAAAGTCATCAAAGCAAAGCAGATCACAGAATTACAAAATACATGCACACCTTTGGGTGGACATGTGTGTGTAAGTGTGTACACACATATATTTATCATTCCTTTTCCCAGGACAAATTATTTTTTTTCTGAACTATAGCAACTTGTGTTAATATTGAGTAGAAGAAGATATATGTTTCTGTGAAGAGTTCTAGAATCCACTTACTGAGGAAGAATGATTTATTAGTAACAAGGCATTGGAGAAGTTTTAGCCTTTTAGATGGAATTTGAGTTTATGTGTGCTTTAATGAGCAGTGCATTTCAAAAGACCTCTGAAATAACCAGAATCCTTGGCATACAGGTTCAAATGTGAGTCATTGTCCTATCTGAGAATCCATTTTGCTTTCGGTTGCTTTATAATTTGGCAATTAACTAATTAGAATGATATCATAAGATAATTAAAAAATTATGGTTTTTGCCCCCCAGACAGAGGCGCCATGTCACATAGCCCAAGGACTGATTGGCTTAGAGCCAGGACTCCAGTGACAGCTGTTCCCTGGGGCTCTACTTAGCCTTAGTGCTCTCTTAATTGTCAAAGGTCATTTAACTTATTGCCCAGGAGTAAGCAGTTTTGCTAAGACCCACACACCTGGGACAGCAGTTCTGAGACTGTGCTCATTCCCAGAGGGACTCTGGTCATTATCTACCCTATAACCTTAGAGGCAGGGGAACCTAAGGTGATATCTCCCAGGTTTTCTCTCCAACATTGCTTATCGTACTTGGGTGGAATGTGCCAGGTATCAATATTCATTTGTTTTCCTCACTTCTGCCTTGCATTCCCAGGCCAGGAGCCCAGGCAAAAAGTGAAGATGCGAGTAGGGTTCTTTGCCGCTGTACATTTGCAATCTTTGTAATTGCTGTCGAGTTTGCCTTTGTCATCCTTGGGGGGAGGGGGGCAGGGGGAGAGGAGCCAGCGGGAGTCATACCCTTATCTCACACACAGATACCCCATTCTGAGTTTGGCCTATGATCTTTCTATAGACACTTATGTAAGTCTTGCTGATGTCTGAAAACAAGGGTTCACCAGAGCTTTGCTCTGATGTTGGCATGTGATAATCCTCCCTCACAAATCTCTAGTATTTTGTCCATAATGAATCTCTGCCTAAGTTTGCATTGCATTCACTCCATTTCTCTTCCCCTCTTCCTCCCTACCCCCCATTTCATCATAAGACACAAAGGCATAGATTTATACATACAAGGAATGTAAAAATCTATCTAGTCCACTCCCTCATTATACAGATGAAGAATTTTGGAACCAGGAAGACTCAATAGTTTACCCAAAGTCTCACAGGTAGCTTTGAACCAGGTGCTCTGACTCCAGAGATAGGTTTTTTCCACTGGAACATGCTATCTTTATATCAGTGAAAATTAGGTTCTTTGCAGTGAAATTTGCTACTTCTATCATGACTATCAATAGTCAGTTACCTGTAACCATGATTGGCCTGCTAGCCACATAGTCATGACACTGATAGTGGTAATCCCTTGAGAGTAGGCGAGGTGTCCTCCACCTCCTAATGCCTTCCTCATCATTCCCTCCACAACCAATTAGGGAAGATTTTTAAAGAATTCTATTGTTTATGCTAGGTGTTATGTGTTATCATTATCTATGTTGGTGTCTTGATTTCTCTTTCTTCTCTAAGTCCCTTGAAAGCAAGGATTGTTTTCCATACTAAATGTGTGGATTCTTAATGAAAAGTTTGTTTTATTTTGTAAAGATTCTATATCTTTTAGCCTTTTGTCTCCTCCTGTTCCTTTCTCTTGACAATCCCTCTCCCCCCACCCCCCACCCCCCGCCTGATTCTGACAAATTTGCTAAAATGCTCCCCTCTATTGGCCTGAATTGTACAGGATTCAGATTTCCCAAGGAGAGAGATAATGAGGGATAGAGTTCACAGGATGTATGGAGTCAGGGGAAATAGAGGTTTACCCAACACAGGGAGCCACCATCCTCTTTGTGGTATGGGGTTGCCACATTCCTGCTCCCTAACAGTCCCATAGTTGTCCCAGTCACTCCCAGCTCTGGGGGGAAACTACACTGGATAGAGCAAAACTTGCCAAGATTCCACAGAGAGAGAACACATTCATATTTCAAATATTCCTTCTACCACAGTGTGCCCTGGGGATGGGGATATGGCTGGAAATATTCCTCTTTTCCCAACTTCTGGTCCTCCTTTCACTTTGCCAGCTTATAGCTTGAACCTGTCCCTATCCCCTGAAGGGAAGAGGTACTGGTCCCCTGGGAGAGATCCCATTTCTAAAAGACAGTCTTCTCCCAACTTCCCAGCCTTACTCTCCAAACTACAACCTTGCCTAGAACCAGGATTGCCAGGTTGTCCCCCCCAAACACCCTTACCCTGAAAGAAGTTGACTTTGAGCCTCTGAGTATTCCAGCTTGTGGGGAGCTTATTAGGCAGGGGATGGGAATAAGGGTCGGGGGGGGGGGTGAGGGGGTTGGCTTCCTTTCATTCAAAAAGTATTTCAAGGGGCACCTATTGTGCAAGACTCTTTGCAGAGTACTCCAACTTTGCAGAAAGTCATGGTCCTTGATTTTTAGGCCTACTGACTTTGTAGAACTATGATGGCTAGGAGCAGAAATTGCTATTATAGTTTGTGATCTATATACAAAGGCACAATCCTGGTCCATTCCTCAGTTCTCCTTAGATGATTATGGGGTTCGAGATGGCAAATGCTCGGCTTAGCTTGCCCTTTCTCTCTCTCCTAGAGTGAGTAATATATGACCAGAGGGGCCTACAGGGCCGCCTGCCAGTCCAGGGGATGGATGTCTCCTCAGGGAGCCACGCACAAAGGATTTGTTCAACATAAGACTCTCTGGCCCAGGGCCTGGCAGGACTGGGGTCATATGTGGCTCAAGGGGTTCCAGGCAGGAACATAGGTCACTTAAACACACTTCCCTTCATTTTCATAGCAGCAAAACTGAAGCCATAACCAAACTGACCCTGCCTTTTCCTACACTACTGACCATAGAGGGAGAAGAAAAGCCCTTCCTAGGTCACACATCTTAACAGTAGTGAAGGATATCAGGGCATGACATCAGCCAGCCAGGACCTGGCCCTTTATGCCCAGGTGCTCCCACTCTGGGCCCAGGCCTGTTTCTGCAGAAACATGCTACCTTCATTTCATTTAAGGTTACATTCACAGCAATGGACATTTGCTGTTGGTACCCAGTTTTCTATGACCGTGATTAGCCTGCTCAGGCTCCCATTATAGCCAGTAGTGTGAATAGTCAAACACTCCCTGGTTTTCACTCATGGTGCCCCGTTGTGCATTCCCCTTCTGTGCTGACAGCAAGTCTTCTGAAATCCATGAGGTTGAATGTCTTCTCTTTCATCTTCCCCACTTGTTGTGTGATCAGGGAGTAAAAGACAAAGGAAGAGCAAGAGAACCATGTCAGAGACCGAATTGTCCAAGGGATGAAATCTTGAAGGGCAAGGTTTACAGGCTGGGCTGGGGAGCAGTGTGTGTGAGAGATTTCTCCAAAGCCTCCTATAATACATCTTGTTTTTTTTATTTTTTCTCAGCTTGTTTGACATGGGAGGTGAATATTACTGTTTCTCATCTGATATCACCTGCACCTTCCCTGCCAATGGGAAATTCACCCCTGACCAGAAGGCCATCTATGAAGCTGTGCTGAGATCCTGCCGGGCCGTCATGAATGCCATCAAACCAGGTAGAGAGGAGGAGCTTGAGAGGGAGAAGAAACATATAACAGGCTTTCTAAGAGGCTAAGGGTTTGGGGGGAAAGGGCAGAGAGAACCTGTCCCTGGAGTCCATGTCCCTACTCTGCCCCTCACCTCCTGAAGGATCTGGTTCTCTGGAGAAAACAGGGCAATTTATGGGACAGGTGATAGCTGTCTTCAGGGATCAAAAGGGCACTTATGGAAAAGGGTTTGGGTCTTGTTTGACCATAGAGGGAAAAACGAGGAGCCAGAATTTGCAAAGAGAAAGATTTCAGTTTGACCTAACTGTGACAATTACAGTTATCTCAAAGTACATGGGATTTAATTAGATACTTTATCATTGATCTTCAAGCTGATGCTGGATAACCACTGGTTGGAGAAAGAGTAGAAGGGAGGTCTAAGGCAGGTACAGATTGGACAAATGCCCTGTGGGGTTCTTCAAGCAACTCTTAAGATTTTCCCAGGGTATTGTTAAGAAATCCAAAGGGACCTCCCTCAGTCAGGAGGAACTTGTCTCTGGACTTGCTTTCATTCTGTAGAGCTTTTAGCTCAGAGCTAGCAGAACTTAGGGATCTTTTCTTGTCCTACACTTGTCCAGAAGGAAAGGCTTTTTGCACACACATTTGTATGTTGGGGGGCCAGCATAGGCTAGAAAGAGGAGTAAGTAGGGAATCTTGGTTTCCCTGGAAAGTGCCAGAAACAGAGAAACAAGTAATAACTTACTCCACTAGCCTTTGATTCCTTGTTGGCAACCGGTGAAAAGAGGTGGTTACTGCCTCCCTAGAGCCTCAGTCAGCATTCCAATGAGAAACATGGCAGGAGGACTCTTTCTTTCCTTTGGTAATTGATTATATTCACAGGAACAAGGAGAGCTCAGAGCTGACTAAAGACTTCTTTAGGTTCATGGCACAAGGCTTAGGAAGAATGTGCCATGAGACACATGGCTATTTGTCCACCATCAGTTTCTAGGGGATGAGCATCTTGCCTAAACCAGGGTTAGTGATACCCTATTGTTTGGAACTATAGCCCAGGCTCTCTTCATGTGCCGAATTTAGAAAAGCCTGTCATTGCTCACCTATCCCATCTGTCTGTTCATTTGCATCTTCTGCCTGAATCCCATAGGCTTCTCCAATGTGGGAGCATTAATTAGGCAATTTGGTAAGCATTTATTAAACATCTGCTATGTACCAGGCACTCTGTTAGGCTTTAGGAATACGAGTACAAAGAAAGAAACCATTCTTTCTTGTAAAGAGCTTTCATTCTAAGTGGGATAGAGGAGCAGACAATTGGTACATAATTACATGCAATATAAATATAAAATGAATAAACACAAATATGTGCCAAGCAGCTAAATATAAGTTACTTTAGGAATATAAGTTTAATATAAGATACTTTAAGAATGATGAATTAAGAGGTAAACTGGGGGAGGGATCAAGAAAGACTTCATGCACATTGTCCCCTAACTACATCTTCAGAGAAGAGAGGGACTCAAGATTGGAGGTAAGGAAAATATATGTTCTTGAAATAAGAAGCTATAATAAAAAAAAAATAATAATAATAAAAAAGGAAGGAAGGGAGGGAAGGTATTCCAGGCATGGAGTAGCTAGTGCAAGGACACGGACACTAGAGGCGAAGTGAGGGGGAAAAAAAAAAGGCTAATTTGACTAGAAACCAAAATACAGAAGAAGAAGAAATATTCTTTGAGATCTTAAAGGTATTCCCATTGGGACCAAGTTGTGTAAGGATTTAAGAGCTAAATAGAGGAGTTTATACTTTGTCCAAGAAGCAATAGGAAAGCACTGGATTTGGTTGTGGGGGGGAGTGGCATGGTTAGTTCTGAGTGCTTAAGGAATATTATCTTGGCAGTGGTGTGAAAAGAGGGATGAGAAGTGAGGAAGGGTGAAAAATGTGACCGTGATCTAGGCTAACTAAGAGCTAAATTGGTACTGAACAAGGGTGACATTGCATAGAGAGGTAAAGAGAAGAGAGAAGAAATCAGCGGTGAAAGATGTTCCCCAAATTTCTATCCTAAGCCCCTTTTTTCTCTTTTCCTCTATAATATCTTTCTTTAAAAAAAAAAAAAAAAACTCAATAATATTTTATTTTCCAAGTACATGTAAAGATAGTTTTCAACATTCATTTTTATAAATTCTGTGTTCCAAATGTTTTCCCTTCTCCTTCCCCAAGACAGCAAGTAATCTGATGTAGGTTAAATTGATCCAATTCTTTTAAACTTTGCTTTCAAGCACCTCACTGTTGAAAAGACCTAAATCCATCACAATTGATCATCATATAATCTTATTGTTACTGTATACAATGAACAACTTCTTTCTTGATAATCTCATCAGCTCCCATGAAGTTACTCTGTGTAGATGAATCCCACATCTAGTTCTAGTCTCTCTCCTGAGACTTCAGTCACAAATCACCAGTTATCTATTAGACATTTCAAACCAGATATTGCAGAAATGTCTCAAACTTTACATGTGCAAAACAGAAATCAATCTTTCCCTCAAACCATTCCCTCTTCCAAATTTCCCTATTTTTGTCAAAGTCACCTCTGAATGATGAAAGGATGAAGGAAAAATATTTCCAGTTTCTTAGGTCAGGTCATATTTTCTCACCCTACACGTCCAGTCATTTGCTAAATCTTGTTTAATTACTCCTACTTTCTACCTACATTCCTGTTTCTATGATGTGGATAATGAGCTAGCAAATAAAAATGAGAAGGAGCAATCAGAGAAAGAAAATTGAGAGAGTAGAATCACAAAACTTAGAAAGAAGATTAGCCAAGAAGAAAGGGTTGTCAGTAATTTCAAATAAAGCAGAGAGCTCAAAAAATATGAATCTTAAATAAGCTTCACAGTTAGGAGATAATTTCCAAATTCAGACAGAGCAGTTTTAGTTGAAGGACAAAGTTGGAAGCCAGACTACAAAGGATTGAGGAGTAAATTAGAGGAAGAAAGTGAAGGCATCAAACATAGATGTTTTCAAGGAGATTGACTGGCAGAGGGAGGTGAGATCTAGAACTATGGTCTGAGAGAATGGTAAGGTCTATTGAACTTTTTTTTTTTTTTTAATAGAGGAGGAAGACTTACGTGTGTTTGTTCCTCCTTTGTTCTTGAAGAGGACCAATGATATAATGAGGGTGATATCTCAACTTGCACATGAATCAGATTTGGATGAGGCAGAGCAGAGTTTACCCTCCCGGGTGTCATAGACAGGCAGTAAAAAAAAGTAACAGAGAAATCAAATGTCCCAGAGTGAGGGGGGAATGATTGATGCTGTAATCTACTAGAGCAGACTGGAAGGGAATATGCTCAAGGGCACATAGAGAGCAGTTGGCTATGCTAAGGAAAGAAGTCATTGTCGTCAGATATTGGGAGAAAGAAGGAGAGTCAGTTATACTAGTCAAGGGATTGTGAGAAGAAAAGAATGAAGAAAGGAGATCTCAAATGGCCTCAGTTTTTTTCAAACATCAGAAATCCAAGATCAGTGATTGGCACGGGGAAGGGAAAGCTCAAGATTAAGAAAAATTAACAATGGGTGAAGGGCATCTACTCCAAAAGAGATCCAGGCTAACCTTAAAAGTGACTGAGAAGCTGGCCCACATGGGTTCTGGCCAGCAAAAAAAAAAAAAAAAAAAAAAAAAGATTTCTATCTTTAGAATTGACCTGTTAGATCAAACCAGGTCCTGATTTCAGTACTAGGGAAAGTTCTTGGGACCACTGAGGGGTCATGGAACAGTCAGAGAAGCCTTACATATATACCCCACACTTCTGGCTCTCTGTCCTAGGAAATGATGGCTTTATTAATCACTTTTTATGTGCAATGCAGTAGGCATACAAAGGCCAACAAACAAACAAACATATCTCTGAGTTCAAGGAACTTAAATTTTACTTGAAGGAAAAACCAATAAGGCTTTGGTGGTTTTCTTGCTTCTACTTCTATTCCCACATACCTGTAAGAAAAAAAAATTAGGGTGTAGTTTACAAGTCCAGAGGGGAATCATCAACATTTGGAGTAGCCTATCTGCTATTAAGCTGAGTGTTATATAAGAATGCATTGTCTGAAAGCAGCAGAGATGGAATAGAAAATCAGAAACAGATTTAATACTTGGGACTTGGGCTTTTGTTTGTTTTCATGAAGCACCCAGAAAAGTCAGCAACAGGAAGAACCATTTTGCCAGCCAACATCTGTATTTTTCCCTTTGGATCCTTATTTTTCTTGGGACTGCCTCTTCAAATGATAACTGTGCCCTCCAACATTACACTTTGTAGTGGGCCTTCTTAAAATTCTCACCTGCCTTATAGCTTAGCTTGGAAAGGAGGTGAACTTAGCTCAGCTGAACACACTTCTGCCCAGGCATTAGTAATTATAATGCCTCATTGGGAAGCATTGTTTTCAGAATGCTCCTGTCGTCATTTGGCCCTTGGACAACCCTGAGAGATAGATGGGAAAGGGATTTTGAGCCCCATTTCATAGATAACAAAACTGATCCCAGAGAATTGAGCTGGAATATCTGAAGTCTCACATCTGCTGACAAAACCAAAAGCAGCGACAAACCTAATCCCACTTCTGCTGTACCATGTTCTCTTTATTCTACACATACACTTCTGTACTACTAGATGGGAATCAGGCAGAGGCAAGAAAAGCTGGAGAAGTATTAGGGTGCCTGGTGTGCCCTCTGTTTTTGTGGCTGAGCCTGATGACATTTGGTCTCAATGAGTCACCATCAGTTTAGCCTTTGGGAATATACCAACATGGGGGCTGGCTGGTAACTTCCTACTAAGGAGGCTTTACTGCATTTCCATCCATCCCTGTCCCTGTGCCAGGGCCTCTCAGCCTGATCTCTAGCCCACAGGATTCCCACCGAGACTCTACAGCCAAGCTGGGCCAGGGCATAGCCCTGAAAGAATGTTGGCCAGCCCTGAAGACAGGGAGGATCACTAAAGCCCTATGGGATCATTTGTTTTATAGGAGGCAGACAGCAGCCCAGAAATCCCAGTGCTCTGAGCCTTGTCCAAACATGTTTGTGCTGAAGTGCCCCCTTTCTTGCCCACCTATGGGCACAATCTAATATTTCTTTTTTTCCAAATTAAGAGCGAATTAATTTGTTATTGACTTTAGTCCCTGTTGTCTCAATGAAAAGACAGTGGATATGGGTAGTGCCCCACCTCCCACCCCACTCTGGGGAGGGCTGGATAACCAGCCAGGACAGTCACAGATGCCATTGAACAGTTGGCCAGAGGGCCTTTATCCTGTCCCTCTGCCCTGAAACCCTGGGTAAAACCAGGCATAGGCCCACTTATCTGTCTGCCGAACACCTGCCAATCACAGCTGTTTAAATAACTCCTTAAGAAGCAAGTCCCAAATGGCTGAGAGTTTGGAGACCTTGGATCTACCTATATCACATAGGAGTACTACTTCACTAGAATTAGATAAGTCTGAGACCAGAGAGAACCTGGCTATTTCTCAGCTGGAATGTCTGGAAGGGGCTCTTCTCCTGTCTACTCCCTCCCCACTTCCAATCTCTTTGAGGACCCTTTAGCCCATTCCAGAGGGCACAGAGCTGGGTTTCAGTCCCTTTCTTTAATTCCCTTCAACATTTTCAACATACCTAATGTATATTTACATGTCTCTAATTAATTAATTATATTCTCCAATGTAGACAAATAAAAAACCGGAATTCATTATTTCTCCCCACCAAAGCTCCCTCTTCCTAGTTTCCTCTTTACTCTCAGGGGTACCACAGCCTTCCCATTCAACCAGGCTAACAATCCAGATATGCCATCTTGAGTCCTCACCCTCACCTCTCCTATCATTCTGTTGCCAGTTTTATCTTTGAAACATATCTTTTTTCTTCTCCTCTAACACTGTAACCACCCTGTTGCAGGCACTCATCACCTCACTACTGGACTTTTACAATAGCCTTCTGGTTGGTTGGTAACTGGTTCAGCCATTCCCCAACTGATGGGCATCTCCTCGGTTTCCAATTCTTTGCCAGTACAACAGCTGCTATAAATATGTTTGTATATATGAGTTTTCTTTCTTTCTTTCTTTCTTTAATTTCTTAGAGATGTAGGTCTAATAGTAGTACTACTGGTCAAAAGTTATTCACAATTTAATAGCTTTTGGGATACAGTTTCATATTGCTTTCCAGAATATTAGTTCATAGCTTTACCACCAATGCCTTAGTATATCTATTTTCTTGAAACCCCTCTAGCAATTGTCATTTTCACTGATCTGATGGATGTGAAAGTGGTACCCCAGAGTTATTTTACTTCACTTTTCTCTATTAGTCATTTAGGAGTGTTTTTTTTTTTTTTTTTTTTTTTTTTTTTTTTTTTTTTTTTTTTTTTTTTTTTTTTTAAATAGGGCTCTTGTTAGCTTAGATTTCTTCTTAAAATGGCTGTTCATATCCTTTGGTTATTTATCAATTAGGGAATGGCTTTTTTTCTTGCTAATTTGATTCTCTTTTCTCTATATCTTAGAAATTAGACCTTTATCTAAGAAACTTGTTGCAACTTCCTGGTTTTGTTTGTGCAGATGTTTTTTAACCTTATATAATCAAAATTACCTACTTTATCCCCATTGAATCTCTCTTATTTCTAGTTTGGTCATGAACTCTTATCCTCTCCATTAATTTGCTTATGATACCACTCTTCTTTTCTGTATCACATGCCCATTTTGAGGATAACTCAAACTAGGATAACATAGTTATTGTTGAGGATAACATTACTATCCAGTGTTTGATAGACCCAAATATCCCAAATATTGAGATGTTAATCTATGTGATCTGTACCAAACTAGTTTTCACAGCAGTTTTTATTGAATTAAGGAGTTCTTGCCCCAGTACTTGGGATATTTGATTAATACTATGTTATGTCCATTTTTTCCCCTGTGTAATGTATATATAATCTGCTTCATTGGTCAATCTCTCTATTAGCCAATCCCAAATTAATTGATGATTATAACCATTGTAGTATAGTTTGAGATCTGGAGCTGCTAGGCTTTTTTCCTTTCCATTTTTTCATTTATTAGCTTGATATTCTTGATCCTCCAAATGAATTTAATTATTCTTTTTTCCTTAGCTCTATAAAGTAATTCTTTGCTTGGTTGATGGGGATGGCACTGAATAAGCAAATTAACATAGGCAGAATTGTCATTTTTATTATGTTGGCTCAGCCTCCACATGAGTAATTAATATTTCTCCAAATGTTTAGATCTGCTTTTATTTGTGTGAAGATTGGCTGTTATTCTTTGTGTTCAAAGAAGACCAAAATGACATCACTATGTTAAGATCAATGTCCACAGTGCCTGACTGTGGCTGAGCAGACAAATGCAAGGTCTTATTTTATACTTTTATTCTTCTATTTCCTATTTGACTTGGCAGGTAGAAAAATACGGAATATTTCATGAATTTGTGCGTCACCTTTGCTCAGAGTTCATGCTTATCTTTTCTGTATCATTCCAGGCTTATGTATGTATATATACTGCCAAAGGGAGCAGCAAGAAGACATTTTGGAGAAGAAGAACCGCTAGGGACATATGATAAAGAAAAAGAGTTTCTGGTGGTCCTCTTATTCACTTCACTATCAGTTATGGTTTTATACTTAATTAGTTTGGTCTCTCAGAATTTATTTTCCAATTCATTTTGAAGATCTTAATTAAACTAATCCATTTGATGAGGCTAACCCCTCATATAGCATAAGGTCGTACTGGTTCTGGGATGAACTACTGTTTACACTCTGGCTGATACCCAAGTTTTGTTTTTGCTGTGTTTTAGGTACTAAGGGATGTCTGATTCTGATACGCTTCAGGCTTTAGGCGAGTTCAGTCATCTCTCTTTGGCTCAGCTTGCCCATCTATGTACGTCACTTGTTATGAAGCAAAAGCCCATGACACTGGGCCTGCTTTGGAAGATACTTGGGGAAGTGGGGTGAGGGGGTGAGTGTCATCAATCACCTTTATTGCAAATGCTGTTCACAGCCTTCCTTCCCCTTTTTCTGTTCTTACCTGGAGAGAAGTGGCTGGTAGCCTCCTCCAACCAAGGTCCCCAAATGGCATTTCTACCTAGTTACTGCTCTTCAGAGAAGGCTTAGTTTTCAATTTTAAAACCTCTTGGTCAATATGCCCCCTGGTTGAGCCACATTTTAAAACTTGAGGGGAAAAAAGTCATTGATTAATGGAGCTCTCCTCAGATGCACTAAGCTGAGCCTCCCTAGCCATCTAATAGTTTGTCTTTTCAGAGGGAAGGGTTAGCTTTCTAATTTAGAAGTTGATAAATTAGTTTGTGGACTTTCTTAGCCCAGCATTCCTCTTCCCTGTCTGGGCACACTCCTCACCCCAAAGCAATAGGGCACTGAAGAGATCAAACCCAAATTTCATTTCCTGTTGAATAATTCTGGCAAGAAGTTGGTTAGGAGAGAGTTACTGCTGTTACCTGTTCTGGGCTTCATGAATTAGCTGTGGATTTCATTTATCTAGGTCCACAGTGAACGTGGGACTGGCTGTACCAGAAACCCAGAAGAGTGGCCAAGAAGTGTCCTTTTCTACCTGTGTGGGAAGTTGTAATGCCTTAACTCCCTCAGTCTTAGTGTCATAAGCCTTTGGGTCTTTTTCTGTCGTGGGCATATGTAGGACAAGGAAAAGGAGAGAATGTGAGCTAACATAGTTGTTTATAAGATAATTAAAAATATTTCACTAAGAGTCATACAAACACTGTTGCTAAGCTAATCTATTAGCCTTTCTGTTGCATAGGACTAAGAAAAGAACTCTTCTCTCTCATGGCTAATAGTTTCTTGCTTAGGTTGGCCATGATCTAGTCCATTAGCAGGCAGGTTTCCAAAATATTCGTAAGACCCAAAGCTGCATACTAGCAAAATATGAAATTTTTTTTGTGCTTAATGCCTGAGCAAAGATACACACAGTTCTGCATTTTGCACATCTCACCCCTTCTACCTTCCAAGGAAAAAATAAATTATTGAATAAATAAATAAATCATTGAAATAACATCAAATTCTCCAGGGGTGGCAAAAAAAAAAATTGCATGTGTGTATGTGTGTGTGCTAATATATAATCCAAACTTTTGCTCTTAAAGTTTGAGAAATGAATATGGTAGAATGATAGCCCAGCAAAACTGAAAAGGTTGAGACATTGACCACAGATGGTCCTGCTTGGCTGAGCATACATTCCTCACTGTTGTGTAAGAGACAGAGTTGGAATAGTTGGGCACTGAGAATAAGGAGGGATAGAAGATGTAGATCGTTCTCTGGGTTTGGAGATTAATGAACTGATGTTCAGTTCATCACTAATCCTTCTCTGGGTGTGCTGCCATAGGCTATTAATTGTTATGCGTTTTAGCCCAAGTTTAAGGTGATTGCAGGTCTCACTGATATCCATAGGTGTCCTAAGGTCTTCCAAATGCACAAATGGCTTTTAAACTGACTTTCCTTAATTATCTATTATCTTCAAGCCATCAGCATGGCTTGTGCCTTACAAAGGATGCCCATATGCTGTGTTGAATGTAAAACATAGCAGGGCTGCTTTTACCCTTAAAGCTGGGGACTTTGTCTCCTAAACAGGAGCTCTAATCAAACTCCTGGCCCTGCACATCTGCCCCAAAATAGCTCCACTCACAACTCTGTCAAAACTATCACTAAGATTCACTCCATTGTATTAACAAGTAGGTTCCATTATCTCCAAAAAGTCATTGTTATTTGGGGTGGTAAAGGGGAAGAAAAATAGATTCTATTTCTTTCCCATTATCGACATTAGCATGGATTCATTAAGCACCGTTCCCCTTCAACTAAAATCCCTTCCTTTTCTTAGCAATTCCCAGATTTCTCTGCCACAATTCCCATTCTTTTATCATTCATTCATTCAATAAACATCTATTAGCATTTATTTCATGTTAGGCATCATTCTGGATATTAAATATATAAAAATTAAACAAATGTAACTTATATTCTATAGGGATATGAGAGAACAAAAGAGAAAGCGGAGTGTGTGTATGTGTATATGTATGCATCTGTGTAGATTCACATAGGTTTATACATATGTATTCATATATATAGGTGTGTGCACATACAAAAATAATTTTTGGAGGAAAAAGCAATAACAGCTAGAGAATCAGAACAGCTTTTGATAATTCAATAAATAAATACTTACTACGTTTTCACTATCGAAAAATCAGGAACATGTCATAAAGGAGTTTATGTTCACATAGGGAGCAAATAGACAAAATTGAGTTAGCCTTAGAGAAGAGGGAAGGCACTCGTAGCCAAGGGAAACTGAGAAAGGCCTCTTGTAGGAAGTGGAACTTAGAAGGAATACAAAGAATACTAAAGAGGTGGGGATATGGAAGAAGAACATTTCAGGTATTAAAGTCTTGAAAATGGAAAATTAGAATATTGTATGTGGGGGAATAACAAATAAGAAGACAGTACCAGATTGAGAAGGAATGAACTCAGAGTACAGATTGAAGCATAATTTTTTCCCTAATGCAGGAATTTTTTTTTTTTTTTTGCTTGACTATATGTATATGTTAGCTATTATATTTCTCGCTGTAATGGATGAAGTAGAAGGTAGAATAAGGATAGAATGGAACTAAGAATGAGAATAAAGTTTAAATTAAAGAAAATCACATAGGTCGGTATGATTGAACTATAGTCTATGTGAAAGACAGTGATAGATTAAAAAAAATTAGGAAAGGTTGAAAGAGACCAAGTTATGAAGAGCTATAAGTGCCAAATGGAGGCATTGTACTTGATCATAGAAATAATAGGGAGCCATTGCAGTTTATTGAAGGAGAGAAGAAAAGATGACATAATCACATATATGAATTTAAAAAAATATTTTTGATACTTGTATTAAGGATGGATGAGAGTAGAGACAGACTTGAAACAGAGAAACCAATTAGGATGTTGTATAGTGATCAGGAGAAAGGGATTGAATTCCTGAACCATAGTGATGTGTGTGTTAGTATGATGTTAAAAAAAAGGTTCCAGAGACATAGTTTCTGGATAATTTAATCATTTCATTATTAAGGCCAGCAGGTTATTAATTAAAGGATTATCATTGGTCATCTCTTTTAGTCCAAAGACACCTAATAGCATTGAAGAGTAGGTGTACCTGAGGGTGATAATCAATTCAGATTGGATAACACAGTGGGAGGTATGGTCTATATTAAAATGAAAGTCTTGGGTAAAAAGACATTAATTTCCACATCACCTGTCTTAATAATAAAGAGAATCAGTCTTTCCCTAATCTGAGCACACAAAAAGGAATACACCTCTTGCCCAAACTCAGAATTATTATTATTATTACTGTCTGATTAGATCTTGGTCTGGGTAAATCTCTAAGAGAGACTAACTCTGGTTAATTTCTGGCTGAGGAAGTAGAAAAATCATGGTCCTGATTCAATAATTAGTTATTAAATATGAGAGAAACAATTACTCATTTTAGAAAGAGGATGAATGACAGCAACATTGTGAAGATGCAAATAACTATGTTAGACAACTGCTTGGAGGTGTGACGTTAGGGACTGTGAAGAACAAAGAATAAAACTGAAGTTGTGACACATAGTAACAAGAAATAAGGTGGTACTCTTGACAGAAATAAAGTTCAGAAAAGAGATTGGTATATTTGAAGACAAAGAGAATAGGTTTTGTTTTGGGCATTTCAGTTTTGAGGTGTTTATGAGCTATCCAAGTAAAATGTCCAAAAGGCAGCTAGTAATGTGTGACTGCAGTTCAGAGGAGAAGCTAGAGCTGGATATATAGATTTAGAAATCTGCTAATTAAGGTCACTGAGAAAATAGAAAAAGCAAAGAAAAAAATAGAGGATCCAGGACAGAACCCTGGAGAACAACCAAAATTACCATGATATGGATAATGATCAAACAAAGAAAACTGAGAAAGGAGCTTCAAGGCCCAAGTCAAATACTTTTTCCTGTGTTAGTAAATTAGCACCTGCTATGTGCTAGACACTGTGCTAAAGGCTGGGGCTACAAAAGACAGTCTCTGTCCTCTAGGAGCTCACAATCTGATTCCCCTCCCAAATGACTTTATATTTACTTCCCTAGCACCCCTTTGGTGTTTAATAATATGTGTTGTCTCATAGTGTATGTTAATGTCTTTTCCAAGAAAAAGATTGATTCAGAAATAGCAAGGAAAATAATAGGTTAGACTTGTACCCCCAAAAGATGATTTTATCAACTATGTGGAGAAAGGATTGAAGAGAAAAGATGTGAAGTCAGAGGGACTAGTAGAAGGCATTGAAATGAATGGAACTACTGGCCACTGAATAACGTGGAGACTTGAAGAGGAAAAGGGAAATGAGGTGGAGGACTCAGTAGGACTCAGCACTTAAAAATATTAGAGTTGAGGAAGAATCAGGGATGCCACTGAAATTTTAAAGTAAGATGACTGGGAGGATTGTGCTCCTTTTATGCTACAAAGAACCTGATCCTAAGGGCTGAGTCGCGGAGTTAAGTGTGAATGGAGGTCAAGAGAAAGCAGATAGTGCCCACCTGGGGGCAGCAAGAGGGGTCACCGTGGTTCTGGTGCAAGAGGGAATGGAAGTCACCGCAGACAACATGCTTTTGCTAAGGACTCATTCTATGCAAAAGGTTTTTTAAATTTTTATTATTATAGATGGTATTTACATATTTACATTTTTACAATTCTTTTCCCACCACCAACCCAACCACAGAATGTCCACAAGAGCTGAATTCTCCCTGTATCAGTTTCACTGAAACACCACAAACTCATAGGCACATTCCTTCCTTTCCTGGTGTGCCTGCCTCTTCTACATGGCCCAATTCCCCGTGCTGGCCATGTTGCCTCCTCATTCTTTGCACACTTACCTGCCTCCGTGGCACTGCCACCTGAAGGCTCTGTCTTTGCTCCAAGTGAGGATAATTGTTTTTCTGTCTCAACTAAGGCCACATAGATCCTACCTTGTCCTTTCATTCTTTCCCATTGTCTTTGAGAGGTTACCCCCAAAGCCTTCTTCATGAGATGTTAGAGACCATTCTCTGCGGCTTTCTGTCCTCCCACATCTGATCTTGGCTTATCTCTTCCCATCAGAATTTTAGGTACCTTTTACCACAAGTTTCACACACACACACACACACACACACACGCGCGCGCGCGCACACACACACAGATACTCTGTATGCATATATGTATCATAGAGGCATATCTTTTTATATGTGTTCATGTATATTATATACATATACATTACATGTACATATACATACACTCTTCTACAGCTTCTGAAAGATATTTCTCATCTACTTATTCCAGGCCTGGCCTGACACATGAGTTACACCTCTTCAAGCATTCAGATTCGCTTCGGACTTTTTATTGTGTCCAGCCCACACTCCTACCAGTTCTGGATTTAATCAGTTTTGTCACAGCCACATACAGAACCTTGATCCTCTGCCAAACTAACCTTCTAACTCCAGCCTCACTTGTATTACTAATTCTACCATCTATCTCACAAAGAAAAGATACTGGGTGAAAGTGTGGCTAGATCAGTGTGGCCAGTCACATTGCTGGAGGCAGCTCAGGCTTCCAGGCAATTAGAATATACTGTATGGGGAAGTTGGTCCTGAAGCATGGCCAACATGAGCTTTTAATAATGAAGACAGGTAAATGGATGGATCAGCCTACTGGTTCATCAGTATGATGTGGGCATTGTTTGTTACTGGGCATAGAATTTGGAACTAACGATCTATTTCCATGGTTTATTACAGAGAGCATGGAGGCCTTGCCCAAGATTCTCTCCCATTTCTTACTCTCTAAGGTCACTATTTAATGACAGTCATTTTTGAAGATCTGAGTAAAGGAACCAATTGATATATGAGAATTTAAAGCACACAAATATTTTTAATACATGTGGGTTTGTACTTTTAAAGTTATACCTATCTGATTCCTTGAGATGCCATGACCTATCTGAAACTAGTCACAGTGTTTTAGGATCTTTTCTGGAAAATCCTCTGCAAACCTTCCAGTAAATAGGAACAGACAACAATTTCAGTGATTTGTCAGGTTTCTCATCCCACTCCTTTTGTGGCATTTGGGGGATCCACACATATTTATCACCTCCCCTTCCCAAAAAGTCTCTATTTCTGAGCTCAGATAAAATGACCTCTTTGTCTTGAAAAGGTTCCTGAGGAACAGCCACATTAGGTCAGACTGGCAATCATTCAGCAGCCCCCCTTTCAGCCTCCTTCTGTCTCCCTTCCTGTCTCCCCCCTCCCTCCCCTGGTTCAACTTTAACAAGCTCTTTCGATCCCCACTGAAACTGTGGTTGCTGTCAGCCTTGAACCAGCCAGCCGAGAATGGTGTTTGATTGATGCTGATGTTTGTTTCCATAAAGTCTCAGAAACAGGAAGCCATTCCAGATAGGCTCCAGAGTTGTTGTGAGGGATTGGTTTCTACCAGCCCAGCCTGTGTGGGTTGTGTAAAGGGGCCTTGGAGAGGAGCAGACAGGCCAGGACAACAAAAACATATCCATTGTCTTCCCTTTCCTAGCTAGAGACCCAAAAGCTCGTTCCCCCACCCCCTTTCGTTGTTCTAACAAATGGAGGCTTGGCGAACATTACTGAACTGGGGTCTGTCTGAGCTGTTGATGCTGAGCAGTTAGGCTTTGACAGGAGGTGTGGGAAGAGAAGATCTTGAAATGAGGTCACCTTCTCCATCCCCCTGTTCCAGGCCTGGCCTGACATATGAGTTACACCTCTTCAAGTATTCAGACTCTCTTCGGACTTTTTATTGTGTCCAGCCCATACTCCTACCAGTTCTGGCTTGGACCAATGGTAGAGTTTTTGTCCATTGAAAGGAAAAGAAAGGAACTGGGAGAAAGCCCTTGTTCTTTGTAAAAATAAACATTGTGAAATGATGCCCAGATAGGCATCTCTGGCTGCCATTCTTGGCAAGATAATAAGTACATCGAAAAGTGCTCTTGGGCTCCTTGCTTCCCTCCCCTTTCCCCACTCCCCATCCACCGCCTCAGGCTTCGTTCTTCATGGGGAATTCATGGGTAATGATTCAGTACCAGAGAGGGCCCAGGCATTGTTGAGAATCAGGAGCTAATTTTCAAATCTCACAGCCACGGTGTGCTCTTGTGAATTTATATGAGGAGAGAAAACCAGTGACATTTCCCTGTGCGCTAAGTTGAGACTATTTGGGGAAATGAGGTCTTGCACATGAAGTTTATTCAAATCCTTCTTTATGTCTGCAGTGATCTCTGAAAATCCAATTCATTCTACATTGTCACCTCCTCCTTGAAAGAAGGGCCATGCTTCCATGAGTAGTCATCAGGACACACGCTTCTTTCCATCACACCAAGCCCCTAGACTCTGCTGGAAATTATGTATATCTAAAGATCTGAATCTTGTTTATATCATAGACCCCATTGGCAGCATGGAAAAACCTATGATTTCTCAGGATAGTGTTTTCAAATGCATAAACATAGGATTACAAAGGAAGTTTATATTAAAAGGGAAAATTGCACATAATTATACCAATAAAATTTTATTTTTAAAAAGTAATCTGCTCTAGAGAACTTTTCCCTGGCATCTTGAAAGCTGACAGGAACCAGATACCTACTGTTTCCCTCTAGTGGGGAGAGGAATACTCTGGGCTGCATTTGTGGAAATTACATGAAGAACTATGTAATGAGTCACACCTTAAAGGACTGAAATTTACAGATAAGAAAAGTAGGGAACAAGGACAGGCAAAGGAGGGCCATGAGAAGTGGAAATCCAGATCTCTTAGGGCAGAAAATCCACATGGAGAGCCTTAAAGTAGTTTCTTTGGTTCTTTGTGATTTATTGACAAAAGAAGTCCTTTAGCAAGAAGAAAAAAAAAAGGACAAAGATGAGTTGATGGCTTTTGGGGAATTGATGTATATTGGGAGTGGAAGGGTGGTGATAAGATTACACAGCACTGGAAGAAATGCAAAAAGGTATCAATATAAATGAACAATCTGTCTATAATCACAATAGTTCAGGATTAAATAACTCTTTAATGTTCACTTATCTTACAATAACTCCATGAGGTAAATGATGTAACATTTAACCAAGCCCATTTTACAAGTAAAGAAGCTGAGACATGGATTCAGTGATTTGCTCTGTCACATGGGCTAAAAAGAAATAAATTTGAAGTCTAGTGTCAATTAGGAAAAAGTAATTATATTTGGCATGCTGGAAAGTTCACATAGAGATGCTATTCCTGGTTTGTTGCAAACTGGCTTAGCAGAGTGCAGTCTGCCCTTGTGAATATGCAGTTTATGTGTAACCCAGAGTTTATGCTAATATAAGCAATGGGATAGACCACTCTGCCTTTGCCCATGAGTATTAGAATTGGTGTCTGGGATGGGGGATGTGAGGGCAGAGTTGATGTATTCTAACTCCTAAGCTTGCTCAGGCCACTTGGATGCCTTCAGTTAGCCTGTCTCAAGGAGCAAAAGAAAGGTCTAGAATGGCCCTTGTTGTTTATTCTTGAAGAGGACCGTGGCATTAGAGTGGTGATGCTGTGACATGCAAATGAATTGGACTTAAGGGAGGGAGGCTGTGCAAAGTTGCCAGCTCCCTTTCTTCTCTGGATCGTCTGGGTCCAGTGGCCAGGACAACTGGAAATGGCCCCGGATGCAATGGGAGATTGTGGCCTTTTTAAATTAAGGACTTTAACAGGTCTCAGTTTGACTGAAGCAACACCCCACCAGTGATTCAGGTTGGGTAGCAGTTGAGGCAAAGACTCTCCCCCTAACAGATTGAAGACTCACGAGATATTCAAGACGCCCTAGTTTTGCGCCCAGTTGCCACAGGCCAAGCTGCATAATTTGGCAGCCAAGACTCTATTAGGAGACCAGGACCTTTCACCCTCAGCACCAGACACTGCAGCTGAAGTATAACCTTAACACATTCAGAGAGAAATTAGCACAGCGTTGCCACAGTTTGTTGTTTGCTGTGTGTTTGTGTTGTAATCGCCATCCGGGCCAGACAAAGGGGCCAAGTTCCTTGTGGTTTAATCACTGTCACAATTATAACCACACACATGCAAAAAAAAAAAAAAAAAAAAAATTAACTAGCAGCCAAGGAAGCACTGTGTGAGACCCTGTGGGGGAAGCATCTCCAGTGTGAGTGGTTCAAAGAGCAGGACCCAGCCGAGCTTAGGGGCTGAAAGTCTGGGAGGAGACCAGATCTAGACACCAGGAAGGAAACTTATCCAGGGGATTAGCAATTCCCTGGCAATCTATACCTTAGCCCCTTGACCTGGTCAGACTGTTTGCTTTTCTATCATGCTTTTTTCTTTTTCCTCCCAAAAGACTGGGGCTCTCATTAAGCTTTTGGCTAACCAAATGCCAGCTCAGTTAATGAAATTAAGTGGGTGGGTGGGCGTGCGTTTGAAGTCAGAGCTTCACAAGATTGGCTCCTCTTCATAATGCTTGCTTCCCTATATCAATCATCCAAGGTCTTTGGCTTAAACTCAGCAGGCCAAAATGGAGTGGAAGGGGGGAGAAGATGGGGCAGTGGGGAAGACTCAGAGACACCAGGAGTTATTGTAGCAATTGTTAAGACCTTTGAGTGTATGTTTTGGGTTTGTTTTGATTGATGGTAGGAAAATTTGTAAAGCTGTTTGGGAAAGATATTTTGGAACTTAAAAAGACTATCCCCTGAAGTGATGTGAGATTAGGGATGACTTGTGAGAAAAACTTTTCAAGTTAGCTCTTCAAAGAAAAGACTAGTCTATTTCAGCTCATTAATGAGACCGGGAAAGAGAAATGGCTTGAGGTTGGTGACCAAATGTTGGGTTAAATTTAGATCAATTAAATTGAATTCTGTTTGAAACTGAATTTCAGATTGGTGACATGATGGAAAGAGTATGAAGTTCAGATGTGATTTTGGGTTCCAGAGGACCAAGGTTTGAAGACCAGCTTAACTGATTCCTATCTAGGCAGATTACATCCACTCTTCTCAATTAGGTGAAGTAGTGAATGTTGTCCCAGTCCTAGAGTCAGAGAGGCCTAAATTCAAATCCATCCCCAGACATTAGCTGTGTGACCCCAGACAAGTCTCTTAACCCTTAACTTCTGCCTCAGTTTCTTCAGCTTTAAAATGTGGATCATAAAACTTCACAAAATTGCTATGAGGAGTAAATGAGATATTTGTGAAGCACTTAGTAAATGCTTAATAAATGTTTGTTTTCTTCTTTGCTCAACCATAAAATGGAGATGGGGTGGAGAGACTAGATGGTCTTTAAGAGGTCTTCCCACTCTAAATCCTATGAATTAATGAATTGAAGTGAATTGAAATGCTTTCTGATTAACTGCCCCATCATCACAATGGGCAGAGTTCTCTTGAGAGTATGGGAATAGTATCAGGAAGACAAAAATGAAAACCCAATGGTATACTTAAACTCGAGTATTTGATGGGAGAATTTAAGGTCACTGCAGTGCCTACCATACAAAGAGATCAGCATTTTTAGAAAGCCTGTGCCACAAATGGAACACAGCTTGTGGCCACCATTATGTATCAAGTGAGCAATCCAGTGTCCTAAGCCTGACACAGGTAGCAGGGGTGGGGAGGAAGACAGAATCAAAAGAGTAGGAAAATAATCAGCAGATTCTATGAAATATTGACTCACTGGTGGGCCCTTCCAAAAGTCTAAGGCCTCATCAAGCTTGCAGGTTTTTGTTTGCCGCTGTTAGGACCTAGCCAATTACTAAGCACGTTTAAGAATTGTAAATAAAGCACAGGAAGACAATCCCAACCCATGCCTTGCAGAGTCTGATAAACTGCTGTTTTATGGGTTCATAAGTGTTTTTCAGGCCAAAGATCTGGGGTTTCTATTTAAGGAGTTAAAACACATTCCTAGTTGCTTTAACTAAATTCTGGCTCACGACCACTTTTACGAGTTAAAAGTGTCTAGAAATTCTCCTTGTTTGCCAATATTGTTCCCCCATATGTTTCTTCTGGGGGCATAAAAAAAGGGCTAAGGAGAAGCAAGGTCAGGTAAAATTGGATAGGACATATAAACACCACCAGAGACAATTTAGGGATCCTTGCCCAGGCCTGGCTGGGGGCAAAGAGGTTGTCCCTGGGCACTTGTGCATGAGCAAGAAGTTGGACTGAGATGCCACATGGGGATCTGTGCAGAAGAGAAGTTCCCTGTGTCCCAAGTCAGGACTGACTCCTGGACAGCAACTCATCCTGGCCAGGTCAGAGCTGTAGTGATTCTGCTCACCTAGTAAGAGAACTGCATTAAGAATATAATTTGTCATGTGTGTTACCTGTCCTGCCATGTGCATGAGAGACCTGGAACTTCAGGTACCTCAGATGCTCTTACAGGAAGTTAACCACAGATGTGGGAAGGTGGGGCCATCTGGTCAATCAGTTGCTGGTCACACCTATCTCTGAAAGCTGGGAGCCACTTACACTAGGCTCTTGCACTTATTTTATTTGATAAATGGCCTGAGCCCCTGGAAACTTCATTAGCATAGTTGCTTATAGCAATGATTTTTTACCTCTTTGCAGTACTCCATCCCATTTTCAGTTGGTGATAAAAAAAAAATTGAATGAAAGACAGGGGGGGAAGGGGAGTCAGAGTACCTGGATTTGAATCACAGTTCTGTTCACTTTGTTTGTTACTATTGGGATGTCACACAAATCACTTCCCCTCTCATCTGTAGAATGAAAGAGCTGGACTGGTGGATCTGTCAGGCCTCTTCCAGTCTGAATCTATGATTTCTAAATTTCAACATGAAGGAGACGACAAAAGAATTGTGATCTCCATTTAATAAGTGGGAAAAACAGGTGAAGTGATGTGTCCAAATTCTTTGGATATGAACCCACATCTCTCAGCACCTAGGCTAGACCGCTTCCCATTATAACAGGGGGCTGCTGGCATACTCCAAATAGAGTTGCATTTTTTAAGGATGCTATTTTGTTGCACAAGCGACTCTTCACACCATCTAAAGCAGGTGCAGTGATCCATGTCCAGCTCGAGAGAGGATAAAGAGGGGTTACTTTGAACCTCAAAGTTCAACTGATAAAATCATTTCCTGCTCCTTAAGAGCAGGCTCTCTCCAACCCCCCAGGGAGATGAGGAAGGGAGAGAGCATGGGGAAAAGGAAGACAACAAACTGTTCTCATATCCCTGCCTGCTCTGCAAATTTCTGATGCTTCAGCCAAGTCTCTTTGGTCCAGAGTCTATAGAGTACTATAGAGTACTCTTCAGGACATCAAAGATCATGTAAATATCCTGTCTTGAGTCATTCAGCTCCAAACTCCACCTTCCTCCACTTACTAGGCTATTCAGGTTTAAAGCTGGGTTTCAGTCTTCCCAGGTAACCAAAAAGGTGTAACTAGAGGAAAGCTAATATTGCCCCAAGGCTCAGGCTATAGTCCTGAGAGGGGCTGCTTCTCCAGGCAGATACTGTTGAGAAAGAGCTCATGTTTCTGGCATATGATCTTGTATATCTGTGATGAGCTGATAGCCTATCTTGGAGAGGCACAACCTTTGTAGTTTGACCCCATGGGGTCCCAGTTTACTCCTTGGCTTGACTTCTTCCAATTGGCCTCAGTGTCTCACACCAAGAGTGATTCTGTTGTCTTTAGGGTCAGCAGTTTTGAAAGCCATAAACCTCCATGGTATCTCCACACAAGATATTGAGGCCCTCAAGAGTATTTCTACTTCCTGACTGGGCCCGAGGGTGGGGGAAAGAAGGGTCTGTGCTTCTCTTCAGTGATTTAATGACAGGAGACCAGGTCTTCCAAGGCCTCCTTCATTCCTTCTTGACTCTAGACTCCTCAGAGCATTAAGCAGAAGATTTTTCAGTTTGCCATGCTCATTTTCTTTGCTGTAATCTTAAGATCAAGGAAGTGGAAAGAAGGCTATGCAAAAAGCAGAGGGCACTGTGGAGGGCAAGGAATGAATTGATCAGATCTGATGGGGAAATTAGGCAGGATGACCCATCCAGGGCCCATCAGACTTAACGGTCTGATTGTCTGAATTTATAGAATAAGGCTGATAATGATATTGGCATGGGATTTCCCACCAGACATCCCCCACCTCATGTAGGACTAACTAGACCTAGATAACTAGATCTGATACAGAAAGGCAATTTAGAAATCTTAATGACTATTTCTACCTTCTCTAGATGGTAATGGCAAACTTTCCCCAGTTGCCTTACCTCTGGGTTACTCTGGGACCATCTGGTGGCAAGCGAGGTAGGCTTTTCACCCAAGAAATATAACCCTTTTTACCCTAAAATGGATCAGATTTGGCATAGGGACAACCCTATGTTCTCTGTGGCTTCTGATGACCTCAGCTAATTCACATTAGCACACTAGCATGTCTACCTTCATGCTTGCCCCTTCCAACATCATGCTTCCATGTCCTGCCCTAAGTCTAGATACAAAATTCTGAGTAGTTTCAAAGTGTTTTTTCCCCAAAACACCATAAAAAGGGGCTGCTGCCAGGTATTCTTAAATAGTTAATTGTATTGTTTTTATCCAGGAGGCCCATCTAACATCTTGATATTTAGTATAGCTGTGTCTGGGATTGAAAAGCTTCAGTGAGAGTAATCTCACTTTGTCAGGGTCTGTCTTTCTCTGGATTTCCTCCAGCTGAATTTCTTTCTTTTCTCCCCCTAGCTCTCTGCTCCCTCCCCCTCAAAACAAATACATTCTTATCTCTTAGAGCTCATATACCCAACTGTAATTCAGCTGACTGAGGCTGGTGAACAACCTACTCTCACTTAAATCTAGTTCACTTGCATGTAATGGCATCATCTCCCTGATGTCATGGTCCTCTTCCAGAAGGAAGAACAAACAATTCAGCTGATACCATGTTGGGTTTTCTCAGAATAAACTTTAAGAAACTATCTGAAAATGAAAAGACTTCCAGAATCCTAGGGATGGAGATGTTTGTAGAACATCCTAGAAGCCCCTACAACACAGCTGAAATCTGGTCACAGATAGTCTCAGCCCGGAAAGCTGTAACTGTGGTCCTAGCTCCATCTCTTTTCCTACCTCTGGGTACTTTCTGTCTTTCTCTCTGCCTTGTTCCTCTGCTCATCTCTCCCTCTTTCTTCTCCTCACTCCCTTCCCAAGTTCATCTTCTTTACACCTTCAAGGATTACATTTGGGTCTTGGTATGACCTTGAGGATGGGCACAAACTTTCTCAGCCTTCCACTATGTTCCTGCATCCAAGCTAAGTGGACACCTTTAGTCTTCAATTCCTTGCCAGAGCAGAAATGACAGTATGCCCTGAGGCCCAACAGTAATTACCTGGATTTGTTCAAATTTACTCCACGTGCTCTCCAGAGAGAAAGTCTTTAAGAATCATATTAACTTCACCATATCGGCCATATTTTTTAAAGTACTAACAGAGTTGCCCTTCTCAAACCATGTTTCAACTTTAAGAGTGTTTGGCAAAAGTTTAATGAACATTTGGATGTCAGCAGCCATGTCTGTATTGTCTTTAGGAAATACCCCACAGAGGCCACACAGCACTAGCCCCTTCCTCTGAGCTGGTATCAGACTGCCCCAGTCACTGGCAGACCAAGTGGAAAGAGGCTAGTGGCAGTACCCTTCTTTAAACACAGAGATATTGTTTCCAGGTTTAAAGTCAGTGTATGTATTGGATTAGAAAGACAGTTCACATTAAAGACCCCCAGGGAATTGAAGCCACACAAGGTGGGTTGTACCAGGAAACTGGTCTGAGTGTCCACCTGCTCACATTCTCCTCCTTCTTATCAGGTCTGATCTTCCTGACTGGCTTATGGTTCTGCCCTTTGACACATTCCTTTGACTGTGCCATCTTCCCTCCTAGCATCAAATTGTGGAACTAGCAAAACACAGGTTCTGTAGGTCAAAAAGACAAGGAGTAGTGATCATCCTTCTGTTTAAGAAACAGGAGCTGCTTACTGTGCTCAGGGACTGATGCTCAATGCTGGAAGATGTAAAAAGGAAAAGCCATAATCCTCTCCTCCAGGAGTTTACAATCTAGCAAAAAGGTATAAGACATGAACATAGATAAACAATACAAATCAAACTAGAGTAAGCATGGAAGAAGATTACAAAATGATTGGAAATTGAATAGTGGGAGCATCACTTTCAACCAGAGAAACCAGAGAATACATCCCTTTTGATGTTGAAGGATGGGTAGGATTATCAAGAGATTTTAGGGGTATTTATATGAGCAAAGGCCTAGAGTTGAGGAAATCCTCTGTAGTCAGCAGGACTGTCTGAAACATAGGGTACGTGAAGTGCCTCCCCTGAAACAGAGCCGTGGTGCAGACAGAACCAAATGGGTTCTCTGTGTTGAAAGCACCAGTAACCATTCTCATCTGCCACATCTGACACCCTTTTTCTGCCACGGTCTAAGGCCCAATGTAGGGTGAGACTTCTCAGTGTCTTACATTGAAAATGATCCTTTGTAGCCAAATATCCCCCAGTACCATCACCACCATCCCCCAGCCTGTCAACAACTTTTGCCCAAGGTCTTGCAGGACAGATAGTTGGGGATCCCAGAGACTTCATTCCTGTGACCTATTACCCACCCTTTCTGATGTGTCCAGCTTCAGTGCAGAAAAACAGACACTAGTTCGTCCAAACTGAAGGAAACTCGCTATCCTGAAAACTGTTGGGGCTGCCGAGAGAAGACCCCTTGTCAGTGGTCTCCAGCTTGAAACTTTAAAAATGGCTAGTTGCCATTAGAGAGCAAAAGATTTCATTTTGAACTTCCTCTCTTAGAGTGTGCAAATGTTAGCAATTGGGGAAGGTTTAGAATCTGACACCCTTGGGGCTTGGTGGTGGGAGTGTCATGAGACACACCTGCTTCCAACTTTCAACATGTGATTCCTTGGGCAGTTGGAAAGTCAGACTCCACCCCTACTCCTGCCCTATTTTTACAACTTGAGCACAGACTCCAAGACGTTAACCCTCTTGATCAAGTTCTCCTGGAGTGATTCAGTGACCACTTCCCATGGTGTCCTTAAATGTCTTGGAGCCCTCTATAATAGACACCTCCAACTGGGTAGATGGGAGCCCCAAAGATTGGCTCTAGATAATAGGTCCTGGTGTAGTCTCCAAGAACAAGTTAGACCTCTACAGGCCTAGTGTCCCTCTCTTACTTACCAGGTTTCATCCTCTTATTTATTGTCAGAACATAGCTCCAGACAAAACAGGCCCTTCCCCAACTTGATTCTAGCAAATTCATTTTAATTCTAATCCTATAGTTTGAATGATTGCTGAAGCCGCTTATATTTGGCTCTGACCTGTAAGACCTATGTCCAAAAAATCTTCAAGAAAATAGAAGTGAGATAGAAACAGTGACATCTCATCTCCCCCTGGGTACTCAGCTCTGAAAAGATGGTTCAGGCCCTGCTCCCTGAAAGCACTCAGTCCTAGATGGGTCGATGGATGGTTGGGACAAGGACTTGCCCAACTGAGAACTGAACCTGTCACTCCACCGCTGTGACTGAGGGCTCAATGTGAGATGGTATAGCCCAGACTTTCCTTACTGTGGGAGAGTGAGGGCCAATTAATCTGAGCCTGGGAGCTCGCAACAGCAGGAGATAGGTGTGAAATGAGTGAACGGAGCCAGGGGATTACTAAACAGGGTCTTCTAGGTATCAGTTGTCCTGTGGGGTAGATAGGGCTGTTAGGAGCTGGGCACTGACTACTGGCGGTCTTTCATTTTCTCCTTGTGGACACTGGATAGGCTCTCATTCCACCCTTGCTGCTTTTCTTGATCTTCTCTTTGCCATGTTCACATCCCTCCTGTGAAGAAACAGAATGCAGTAGGGATTAAGACTAGGGTTCTAGCCCCTAGTCCCACAGCCATGCTTTTTGACTTTATGCAAATCCCTTACCTGGTTCTATCCCCCTTCTCTCTCTCTCTCTCTCTCTCTCTCTCTCTCTCTCACACACACACACACACACACACACACACCACAGAATCTATAAGCCTTTGCCTAGGAGGCAGCTTTTTCCCCATAGAAAGCTATTTGGCTGCTGACCTTTGCCTAGTCACATGAGACAAAGATGGACTTGATTAGGAAAGGCAGGCAGGGCCATCTTGGATCCTAGGGAGCAGCACTTGCTGCCCAGGTCTGTGGCTCCCATAACCCCCACATGCCCAGGCCAACCCAGCTCAAGGGAGAAGCAGACTGGGCTAGAGATGTTTTTGGCCCTGGACAACAGCAGTGCTTGCCAGGCCTGGGTGGAGGGAGCTGCACCTTAGCCCAGTTACCTTCACTCTGCATTAACTCTGGAGGGTGACTCAGATCCCCAGGGGGATGCTGGAGGCAAAGCCAGCCCCCGCCAAACCACCCATTCTGCTGTGAGCTCCAACCCCCAAACAACTCCTTCAATAGGTCATGTTCTGTATACCAATGAGATTCAGCTACTGCCAGAGGAGAGGGAGCTCAAAGTTACCTAGTTCAGGTTCCTTTCTCCAGGTTTTAGCTAAAAAGTCAGTCACATGCACAAAGACTCTCCACCTATCTGACCAAGTGAGATTTAATAAGAAGAAATTATCTGAATGCAGGGATCTTTTTAAAAAATGCTATACTCAGAGCCCTCAAAGTCAGTGAGGGGTATAAAGCAGTTCCTCAGACCCCAGTCAGCAAGAAAGGATGTTCTTCAAATTGGCAGCTATCCTGCTGCTCCCAGCAGACAGCGAGGTTCGAGAATTTATGCTGTCATGGGAATGGGCTGGAAATAGAAGCCATTCCAGCCAAGCTTAGGTAAATCCTCAGTCTGGAAAGATCAGTCAGGGGCCTGCTGATGAAGATGGCCCCACCACCCACAAAACACCTGTCAGCTTCTACCAACGTTGGATCCTGGGAAGGCCCAGAAGCTGACCTCCAGATCTCAAGGAAAGCTCCTCTTTTCCCTTCTGTTGCCCCCAGTGCAGAGAGATGCCTGGGGCTGTGTGTGAAGTCTCCAACAGCAGGGATCTACTCCCAGAGGTCAGGGATGCGTATCTCTACTAGAAACAGACAGAGCCCTCTCCTGGTGGAATGCCCAGCTCCACGGGGGAGGGGGGTGGAGAATGTCGCTTAAAGCTGAAACCCTTTAAGAAAAGGTGAAGACAGGCTAATTGTACAATACTTCAGAGTCTGATTCTTTTTGTACAGCAAAATAACGGTTTGGTCATGTATACTTATTGTGTATCTAATTTATATTTTAATGTATTTAACATCTACTGGTCATCCTGCCATCTAGGGAGGGGTGGGGGGTAAGAGGTGAAAAATTGGAACAAGAGGTTTGGCAATTGTTAATGCTGTAAAGTTACCCATGCATATAACCTGTAAATAAAAGGCTATTAAATAAAAAAAAAAGAAAAAAGAAAAAAAAAAAGGTGAAGGATGTGAGCTCATCCCTGTCTCCCATGGCCATATGTGACTTTGGTGGGAATGTCTGGGGGTCAGGAGGTACAGCCTGCCCCTCCTCCCGTATCCTGAGAGAGCTCTCTTGGCCTGCTGGTGCATGCATCTTTGTGGTCAGTTTTCAGCTTGAGTCACCAAGTGGCCCATGTTATTCCCCCCACAGGAGTATCCTGGCCCGATATGCACCGCCTGGCTGACCGCGTCCACCTGGAGGAGCTCACGCGCATCGGCATCCTGACTGGCAATGTGGATGACATGGCCAAGGTCCACCTGGGCGCCGTGTTCATGCCTCACGGACTCGGACACTTCCTCGGGATTGACGTTCATGATGTCGGTGGCTACCCCGAGGTCAGTGTTGGAAGTTCCTGTCAGATGAGCCTGTCCAGCAGGACTACTGCCCTGTTGTCACTTACATTGTCCTGTCTCGGAGCCTGACACTGATTCCATTTGCTCCCGTGGAGCCAGTGTGCCATCCCAGGAACTAGGCCTACCTAGTTCCATTAGCAGAGCTGGGGAAGAATGACTTTGTCATCTTCTTAAAGTTTGTTTTGCTGTTCTCATTTATCCAGAGTTGGTCGTTCTGTCTGTGGAATATCTACCCCCCTCCTCGTTCTCATGCTACCTGCTTAGGGGCTGTTTTATTTCCACTACTTAGGCCCTCCACGGGCATGACAGCCAGGAAGAGGAGGAGAAATCAACTGGCTCCCTTTTCTCCTGAGGAGCAAACCTGGAAAACCCCTCAACTAGGAAGAGGTTTCTGGAGAATCCATACCCTCCCTTGTCAACAGAGCACAGGCCACAGGCAGAGCTGGTAACAGTTAATGTTTATAAAGCACTTTCCATACTTTCTCTCACCGGACCCTCACAACATCTCTGTGAGGGAATGACTGCTGGTATTCTTCTTATACAGATGAGGAAATGGAAGCTCAGAGTAAGTGACCAGCCCATGGTCACATGACTAGGATGTATCAGAGACTGGATTCAAACCCAGGCCTCCAGTGTCTTGGTTCAGCGTTCTACTCACTGTTTCATACTTCCTCTTTTTGAGTAGACCCCAAAGCCCCATTTGATGTTCCTGAGGCTGGCGGATATTCAGACTCCCTCACTGGTAAATATCTAGAGAAATTCAAAACCAGTTCAGCCAAGGTCTTCTGTAGATGGCATGTGTGGGGATGCCTAGGAGTACTGGGCCAGCATCCCCAAATTCTGTGAATATACCCCCCCGCCTCTGCACCACAGCTGCAGAGACCACGTTCTGAAGCTGGTGGATGAATCCTGTTCAGCAGTCTGCAATACCCCCACACAGAATTGCATGCATCCCAAAGGCCTTTCATGCTCAACTTCTCATTTGACCCTCACAATGATCCCATCAGACAGGTAGTGCAGGAATTACTATCCTCATTTTACATACAGGAGATTAGAGCTCAGAGAGAATGAATGTGTCCAAGGTCTTCCGGAGAGTTAGGGCTAATGAGAGAGCAGGGCCAAAGCCGAGTCTAATTCTATTGGATTGTGTCTGGCATCCTGCCCAATCTGGGCCCCAAGTAGCTTCTTTGCAGAGAAAGGAAGCAAAGACAAGCTATTTCTTGTTTGCCTCCTTCTTGAAAGCCTGATGTTCAAAATGTGCCGCCCTGCGTTAAGTGCCCTGTGTGTCCCTAAGGTATGGCACTTGCCAGCTCTCTCTTCCTTCTGCATTTGGAATTTCTCCAAAGCCAGACTCCTATTCTGAGTCTTCCTTTTCTAGCATATTGGTACCCCATAAAGTAAGGGTAGACCCAGCTTTCAAGAGGCCAGGGTGGGAACTTGCTCTTATTTTCTAGAGGGTTTTCTGAGGTCAAGTCTTCTGGCCCTCATAAAAATAATAACTCACAAAAAGGTTCACAAAATATTTGCCTCATATAACTCAGTGAGGAAGATTAGAAAATATGCCCATTTTATAGATGACGAAATCAGGGTGAAGTGGGGCTGATTGGTGTGGCAGTTTGCCCAATGTCATATAGCTAGTGTCAAACCTAGAACGCGAATCCAGAACAGGCTTCAGATGCAGCCCTCTATGTTGTATGGCCTTTGTGTCTGATGCTCCCTTTACCCATCTAGACAGCATTGTCCTTGAGAGCAGAGGTCTGAGTTTCCTGACTTCCCCCTCACCTCAGAGCAGCATCTTGCCTTAACTCTTTAGTGAGAAACTATTATTTGAACTGGAATTGAGGAGAGGTGCAGCAGTGCCATGAGCCTTTTAGAGACCAGTATTACCAATACGTGACTCCTGAAAAAAAATGGCTTTTAAGATAGTTCTTGGCCAAGAAAGGCCTGGCGAGCAAGGTTTGGCAGGACCAAGGAAGCCAGCAGGAGGCCCAGGGCCATTCTTTGTGCCTAGTGGTGGTGTGTGCTCTCAGGGACGTTGAGTACATGAGCATGCCCTGCATACATTGGCCCTTTGACTGAGCATTTATTTCACAATGGAAGTGATTGTGTAAGCTGCTCACGCCTACCATGCCTTATTGTCTAATTAGCTAAGATGCACGGTCTTTGCCTTTTGGCTGCAGGATATTTTGAAAGTACCGAGAAAGATTTTTGGAAGAAAAAAAATTGCTCAAGAAAAGCATTATTATTCAATTATTTTTTCCTCAAGTGTAAACAGTTAAATTTGGAGAAACAAAATGAGTTTTAATTTCCTAATTTCTGTCTATCATAAAATATATTGTGTGCCAAATGTAGATGCTTCCAGACATTGTTAGCTGAGATTCGTTATTCATTAGTCGCCAAAGCGACTTTTTCCAACATAGAAAATTGGCAGCAGAATGTTTTCATCTTTTCCAGTAAGCAGCCTTTGTGTGCTTGTAGCTTCTTTTCCTGTGATAGATAAACAGTGCAGGGAAAATGCCGCTTTGCCTATAAAAGCAATTTGTTTTATTTAAAATCTACAGATGGATTTGGATCTTCTCTTTGCTGTTGGCTTAAGGAAAGCTGTCGCTTGGGGCAAACCCTATTATTTGTGCACACAGTGCTGGCAGGGGTGCTCCTAGAGTCAAGGCCTTGGTTTGAACCACAGGACACTAGAAGCTAATAGACCCAGATGACCAGTGCTGGTGGCTAATGTCTACAGCCTTCCCTAGCAGCGTAAGCCTGCAGGTCATTGGCCAGTGCGAAGTCACTGCCTCCATTTGCCAATACTCACAGCCATCGCTTTCATCACTGTCACCGGCTGGCCACTAAGATTGTCACTGCCCATTTTCTGATGAATATGGGGCTGGGGCTGATACACAGACAATTGTGTTGTTGGGCAAAGCAGAATTCGCCTTAAGTAGCGTTTCCCCCGGAATCTTACATTTAGAACTAGAAAGGACCTTATTAGCCAGCTAGTCCAAGTTCTCTCATTTTCCAGTTGTGGAGCAGAAGTCCGGAGAGGTTGAATGGACAAGGAGTAAGTAGCAGAGCTGGGATTTGAACTGAAGGTTACTAGTCCATGCCCGCTCCTTCACCCTTCCTCTGTGGCTGAATCTGCTCCAGGCTGTCTCTTTATTTCCCTTTGTAGGAGGCGTATGTTGCAAGCCAAAGCACCAAAGGTAGAATAGACAAGACAGAAGAGAACTGTTAGCAGCAAATTGTCGTAAAAGAATTGGGAAATGCAGATTGGGGGAAAGGGTAACTCTCAGGTAAATCACTTGTGCATCCCTACCCCCTGTCTTTCATCTGACTTAGAAGCGGTGACACATTTTCATACATCCTCAGGCTCAGGTTGCTGCAGCAGGGGCACAAGACCAAGAGAAAGAACAATGGGTTTGTGGGGTAAGAGACCTGGGTTCTAGTACTGGCTTTGTCACTAACTCAGGGCATGACCCTCTTCCCCAGGCCTAAGGGCTAACCTGGATAGTCTGTAGGGGAAGCTTATTGGCTGTGTGACCCTGAACAAGTCATTTAACCTTATTTGCTTTGTCTTCCTCATCTGTAAAGTGAAGTGGAGACCACTCCAGTATATTTGCCAAGAAAATTCCAAATGGGGTCATGAAGTCAGACACAACTGAAACAACAATTGTCTATGAATAACTCTTTCCTTCCTGTACTTAGGCAGTTGATTTTTGAAACTCAATCTTAAGATTTTACATTTATGCTTATTATGTTTTTTCTTCTTTGACTCGGTCCTTTGTTCTAAGCCTGGTAATATTCTGACTCCAGATATTAGCAGTCCTTCTCGGCATTGTATCATCTGCAAATTTGATAAACTTGCTATGCTACCTTCACTCCAGTCATTGAAAAAAATGTTGTTGAATAACATGAAATTAAAGATCGATCCCTGGTGCCCTCCAATAGACCTGTATGTTCATTGGCCACCGATTGACTCATTAATGATTACTTGCACACAAAGCAAAGTATCTTCAGACATATTTCACTGCCCCTAGGGTTTGCTCTGATCTAGGGTCCCAGCACAACATGAATAGGATATCAGGGGGAAGATAGTGTGTTTTGTGTTGTTTGTATTTCGGTCTCTACCATGCAGACTGCATCTGTCAGTGGGTGCACAGGTATACGTGTCTAAGTATGCAGGGCTGTGTCTTTCAGCATGTATTGGCAAATGCATTTGTCAAAAGTAGGCTCCAGCTGGGCCATGACAGTACCTTTCCTTCCCTCTGGAAGGCAGGCTGGAAACCTGGGGAGGTGGAGGGAAAGACACAGGAGACAAGATTCATAGGGCCGCTTTCCCACATTGTCTCATAGAAGGGAAAGGAATAGCCCTTAGAGGCCTCCCAAGCTGCCTTAAGAGCTTTTTTGGCTATGCTGGACTTCGGTAAACTGTTCCCCCAGCCAGGAGAGGGGCCCATCCTCAGGTCGGCTGAGGAAGAGGTCTGGAAGCTGGGCCAGGGGGACTGCTGGAAACCTCAGCCATTATCTGGAGCCAAAGCAGGCGCCATGTCTGCAGAACATAAGCAGTGTAACTGCTCTTTTGGTTACACAGACACGGGGGATTAAGAGTATGGGGTACAGGGCAAAAAGAGTAAGGTCTGGGGACACTCATGTCTTACCTGGGCTGAGGGCAGAGTACACAGAGCGAAGTCAGGGAGAACGTGGTCAGGAGGTCTTGGACACAAGTCATTTGACAACCTTTGATCAAGGACGTTGTATGGAGCTTAGTGCCAGGGCCCCTGGGTCCCGCAGCTGGAGCAGGATGTGATCCTCCACAAGGAACCTGTGTTGTGGCGATTGCATTGCCAGAAAGAAAGCCCAGAGAGGAGTTCAGCAGGTCCACAGCAAGGAGGGCTGGGGGGTGTCAGTGGGTCCTGGGGAAGAGAGGGAAATCAGAACCAGCACAGGGTTCTGCAAGGGCCCATGTACAGCATCATCTTGTGTAAGTGTTGTCTCTTCTCTGCCCTGCCTGGAGAGCTAGCACCCTGGCTGCACGTTGGGGTCTAGACTCCTTGGCCAGATTAGCGGCTCTCTGGGGGCAGTCCTCCCCCAGCATATCTAGGAGAGGGGGAGAGCTGCCAGAAATCAATATTCTGGGGCAAGAGACCACCCCGCAAGCCAGGATCTCCAGTCAGCCTTGTGAGGCAAAAATAACAGGTGGGAAACCATTGGGAAATGACGAATAAAGACTGAACAAGAGTGTGAGCCACAGCAGTCAGAGATGGGAGGCGGCACCTGAGCTCCATCCTGGGGGAGGGGGTGGCCCTTCTGGATATGAGAAAGAACAGAGCTGACCGCGAGCTGGGCCCCTTGGCTAATTGCTGCCTTGAGAGTTGTCCAGTCTTTGGGCCCTCAGCCTAGCTCCCCTCCACACACAGTGTAAGCTGGGCAGCTCACCAGAGTGAGGCAGTGTTTGAAGCTTATGGGGCTTTTGTCTGCCCATCCATCCTGACTCCGCCTCAGATGGGAGAAAGGACGGGAGGGGAGAGACATCCATCCCTTGTGGCTCTGCTGTCTGGTTGCTTCTGGGCCTTGATGCCTCTCCCTACTCCCTCCACTGACCAGACCCCTTCCTCTTCCCTCCCTCTTCTGCCAGGGTGTGGAGCGCATCGATGAGCCAGGCTTGAGGAGCCTGCGGACAACTCGAACGCTGGAGCAGGGGATGGTGCTGACCGTGGAGCCAGGCATTTACTTCATTGACCATCTCCTGGACCAGGCCTTGGCCGACCCAGCCCGGGCCTGCTTCATCAACAGCCACATCCTACAGCGCTTCCGGGGCTTTGGTGGGGTGAGTAGCCTTCTTTCTTGCAGGACTACTTGCATTTTACCTCACACAGTTCTTATGGCAATACTGATAAATCATTTTGCAAATCTTAAAGTGCCATGTAAACATTATTAATGAATGTCATAATCTTAGCATCTCAGTTGGAAGAAAATTCAGAGATTGTCACCTGTTCCACCCAGACCTGATCAGCAACCCTCTCTATCTAGTCAGCCCCTGCTTGAAAAACCTCACCTCGGATTGTCAGCAAATCTGGGTTTTTTGGTACCATAGCTCAACTGGCCTCTCCAGCACTTCTACCTGACTTTTGGTCCTGACTTTTGGATCTAAACAGGACAAGTCTTAATTGCCCTTCCATGGGAACTTTTTAAGATGATCGGCACATCCCAAGAACCTTCTCATTTGCAGAATAAATGAGACTATTGCTTTCAAGCAGTCCAGATGTGGTGTGGTCTACAGCCCCAGGACACCATGGGGAGAGGCTTGGCCATGACACTGAATAGTAGACGAGTCAGAGAAACTAAGGCAGTGTCAGGCAATATCATCAGGCTCTTGTCCAGAGCCCAAAGGGCAGTGATGGTGTCCTGACTTGGACAGCAGAGGGACAGTGGCTGGCCCTCTGTCCCTTGCTCTGGCTTGAACCAGTGTGCATGTGACTAACAAATCTCCAGAACTTTGCCCTTCCCTGTTGAATCATTTGTGGCAGCTGTGGGATTGTTATCTCCCTGAACTGTTAGTTCAGGGAGATAACAAGTTTATCAGTTGGTTGGAAAGGTTGCTGAGGGGGAGCAGGGCTGACCATATTTGCAGGGAGGGGGCGGGGGGTAGACTCAGTCTCAAGGGGACACAAGTGCATTTTTCAGCCTGATGTGGACTATTCACCATATTTCCACCACCAAATGCCCCTCAGGAAGTCCCTATGACCCCCCCTGGAGTGTTCTGGGCATGCTAGTTACTCTATCCATGGGGCTGGTTAGCACATGATGCTAATAAGGGGATGGATTCAGTCCCCATGTGAGCTGGTGAGCTTCACGCCTTGCCACAGAATGACCCGTCTGCCAGCAGTCTCACAGACACGTGTCCTTGGTCACAAGGAAAACCAAGTGAGAAAAACGTGGATAGCCCAGGATGGCCCTTCCCTGCTGCTGAGAGCACATGTTCTGTTAACGGGGCTGGGGCATCCTCTGCATATAAAAACTGTCTCTCTGTGATGAGCATATGCTGTGGCCACATCAGCAGCTGGTGAGCTCGAGACACCCAAGCAGCTCTGTTTTGACGCTCATGCTCAGCTCTGACATGATAGCTTTAACTTTACTTTGAGCTCATTTTTTAGGCCCCGACTTGATTGAAACTGAAAGCCAGATTTAGCCCTATCACCAGGCCAGGATCGTTCTGGTCATACATTCAAAAGGTAGAAGAGTTAGTGCTATTTGTAAGTTCTGTGAATTCCAGAATCAGAGTAGTCCCTTGGGAGGGGTTCAGGACTAGGGAGAAATTGGGTTGGCCGTTTTCTTTTTTCAGTTGTAAATAGTATTGTATTTTTCCAAATGTATGTAAAGATAGTTTTCAACATTCGTTTTTGTAAAATTTATATTCCAAGTTTTTCTCCCTTCGGGTCTGCCCTTTTCCCAGGGAAGCTCCTCTTCCGGCCTGGAGCCTCTGGCATCACCAATAAGTCAACTCCCAGGTTCAGGCTTCCTGATTTCTCTGTAGGAGTTTAGGGGAGAAACACAGACTGAGTCTTCTAGCCCTAGATGGACTGTTCCACCCTCCCCACCATTCCTCAGCCTCTGGGGACCCAAGGACACCAAGTAGGGAGCGAGGAGTTGACCCAGTTGGACAAGCCTGGGGGACAGAGGTCTCCATGAGGTCTCTTAAACTGTGGCTCTGATTCTGTGCAGAAACAAAGTGGCTCTGAGGGTTGCGCTCTCCCACTGACCCCAAGAAAAGCCACAGACCCCATCATCAGAAAGCCACAGAAAGAAGTGGCTGACTGATGGGATCTCAGGCCAAGGGCATTCCAGAAGCCAGCCCTGCACGGGAGATAGTAAAGCTCCATCCCATCCCACAAAAGAACAGCCATTCCCATTCCTTGGGGGATGTATTCTATCTCTATTCCCCTTTACTCTTGTGGCTTTTAGAATAGCTGACTTTAGCATAGCACTTGAATGTTTGCAGAGTACTTTACACAGGATGTCACTCCCTCCCCCAGGTATTTGCTATCATTTTCCTGTGCTATAGAGGAGAAATCTAATGCTCAGAAAAGGTCTTTGTCCAGGGTTATAACATTTGAGACATTTGAAATTTGAAACATCAACTCCAGCAGTCTAACCATTATTCCATGCTGCTTGCATAACCAGTCAATCACTGTGTACTTCTGCGACCCAGGATGCCTTCCCACTGTCCCTCCCAAAGGCCCCCATAATCACCCCATTTGAGAAGGGCTCCAGAAAAGGAAAATGCAGGGCCTTGCCCTCTGCACAGGCATCTTGGGCCACCCAGGACTGTAATGTGAGGACCACAGTAATGGGTGCGTATGTCTGCCTGTCCTAGGTTCGCATTGAAGAGGATGTGGTGGTGACTGCCTCTGGTATGGAGCTGTTGACTTGTGTGCCTCGAACTGTGGAGGAAATAGAAGCATGTATGGCCGACTCCAAGAAGTCCTTCACCCCCTTTCCTACCCAAAAGGAGTAGAGCTTGGGGGGTTCCCAGCCCACTTCCTCCTCTGAAATGAGATAATCCATGGAGAGTCACTGCCTCACATTTATGGCTTTTTACAAAATCAGCAGAGCAAATCAGAATATTAAGTAGTGCCTCATTACTAAAATACCAAGTTTTCTCTGAATGGTTAATCTACTCTTCCAAGAATGCAATCCTAGTTCCTTGGGGATGGTGGATAGGGAATAAATGCTGATTTAAAAGAAATATACACAGCAACATTAGACAAATGTTTCAGTACATGCTGAGAAGACAGGATTGTTTTCTTAGGAAAGATACATTTCTGATTTTTCATTTCTCAAAAATCAGCACTTTTTACTCGGTTTTTCTTCAGTCTTTCTTGTTCAACCCAAATCTGCATTAAAACTTATTTCTTTAAATTGCCTGGAGTTTGCTGCTCTTGATTTCTTCTCCTGATTTACTGTTTAAAATAAACTCTTCCAACGTTACTGTCTTCACGCATTTCTCTATCCCTTTAAATTCACAAGGCTTTCTCCTGGGTGTTGCCTCTAATTTGAAGAAGTAACTGATACACCCCTTTCTCAATTCCATGATTCCAGATTCCTTCTCAGCTAGGACTAGTCCCTCCTAAACACTTTCTTCCTCATTTCTCAACCATTAATTAACATTTTGTACCAGGGCACTGTATTAATTAAGCTCTGGGGATACAAAAAGAAGTAAGAGACAGTCCCTGTTCTCAAGGAGCTTGTGGTCTAATGGGACGCCACTCCGTCCATTCAACACACAGCTAAGCGAAATCCCTTAAGCTTAAATGTGAATAAAAAAAGTCTGATGTCCAGTCAGCCACTGTCTCCAAGTACTTTCAAGCAGAACCCACCTGTTCTGACCCCAGATTCTTGGAGAAGATGGCCAAATTTTTCACTGAAGATAAAGGGTGAGAATGGATGAATGAAATTCTGGGATATAGTGACCACTGCCAGTGAAAATAATGAGGGTCCTTAGTTCTCTGGGCCCTTGGGGCTTGGGATATATAATAAATAGCTAGCACTTACAGAACTCAACTGTAAGCTAAAGTTTACAAAACATGTTTACATCCTTGATTGATTCATTTAGTGAAATGAGCCTCGCATCCCTAGTAAGGTAAGTACTATTATCTCCACTTTAGAGATAAAATGAGCAAACTGGAGGACAGCCAGTGTCAAAGGTGAGCCTCCCTGAGTCTTCCTGTCTCCAAGTCCAACCCTCTTTCCATTACATATCTTTGGGCACTTGCCTAAGGGAAGGCCCTCTAAACCACACAAGAAATGGCCTTTGGCCAGGCCCTCAGATGCTGTCTTGGGCCTTTCCTACTCGGTACTTGGGAAGTGAAAGGGAGAGGCATCTTTTGTGTTTTGTAATTACCCCGTTCTAATGCTGTAATCCTGATAGCTAAGAGAACAAGCGACTTCTGAAGTGTGTTCCCAAAATCCGATTTACACTCTTGGAGGCTCACAGTTGTTCTCCATAAGGTAGTTATGGAGGCTCTGCTCAACTCTCCTATTTTAGAAATCGGTCTACAGAATATTTATGAAGCACCTAATGTGGTAGGCACTGGGGACACAAGGAAAAAGAATGACACAATCCCTGCTTGAACTGAGTTTAGCTTCTTATGGAGATAGCAAGAACATATAAAAAATACATATACAGCATAAATATAAAATAAGTACAGATACACAGAGTGGCTAAATACCAGATAGTCTGGAAGAGAAGATGGTAGTAGCAGTTAAGGGCACCAGGGGAAGTTTCATGCAGAAGACAGTGCATGAGCTGCATCTTTGAAAAGAAGGAAATCCAAAGGAGAAGTGAGGAAGGAGGGCATTGCAGGCACTGGGATGGTGAAGCTAAAGGCACAGGAATAGGAGTGTCGTGAGTGAGGAGCATAGAGAGAGAAGACCAGGTTGGCTGGAGCATACCACCAAAGGGTATCGTCCAATCAGGCCGGAAAGGCTGAGACTAGGGCATGTTCAGCTCTGAAAGCTAATCAGATGAATTACATTTCCTTCTAGAGGCAATGGGAAACCAATGAAGGTAGCCGAATAGGGCAGTCGTCACAGGGTCATATCTAAGCTTAAGGGAAATTGCATAGCTGTGTGTAGAAAGGACTGGAGTTGTGTCCCATTAGACTGCAAGCTTCTTGAGGGCAGGGACCATCTTTTACTTCTTTTTGTATCCCAAGAGCTTGGTACAGTAGTGCCCTGGCACAAAATGGGTTCTTAATAAATATTGACTGATTAATTGTTGAGAGATGACGAAGAAAGAGGCTGACTGGGAGCCTATTGCAATAATTTAGGCAAGAGCCAATAAATAAGGTGGTAGCAGCGTGAATGAAAAAAAGGATCGGATGCAAGCCATGCCACAAATGTTGAAATGCATAGATTTGGCAATTGAATGGATTGTGGGGGTGAGGGAGAGCGTAGAGGTGAGGATAATGCCAAGATTACCAATCTGAGACACTGGAAAGATGCTGCCTTTGACAGAAATAGGAAAATTTCAAATAAGTGAGCAATTAGGGGAAAAAATAAGTTCAATTTTGGACTGGTTTATTTATTTTTTTTTAATATTTAATTTGAGATGTCTCCAGGATATCTAGTTCCAAATGTCCAATGCAAAATCGCTGGTCTAGGACTGAAGCCAGGACATAGATACACATACATACACACGTTATGTGTGTATATATTTCTGAATGTGTATTTGCACATGTGTGTTTTATACACACACAAGAAATAATCATTTAAAACCAATGGGAACCTATGAAGTTACCAAGAAAGTGTGCAGGGAGAAGACAAGGCTGCTTAGAACAAAACCTTGAGAAACAGTTATGGTATATGATGTATGATGTTGATGAGTCAGGAAAGGAAACTGAAGGGATGAGGCAGGAAGAAGAATCATGAGAATAATGTCATAAAACTAACAAGGAGCATCTAGGAGGAAAGGTGGTCAGCAGCGTCCAGTGTGATGTGTTGGACAAGAAAAGAAAATCAGATTTGGCAATTAAGAAGTCACTGGTCGCTTTGAGGAGAGAAGTTTCATCTGAGTGATGAGACCAAAGTCAGATTCCAAAAGGGTGAGGACCAAAGGAGAGGAAGTGGATTCTGGGAGTGTAAATAACTTTTTTCTAGGTGTTCGGCTGAGAACAGGAGTAGACTTGGAGGTGGGGTGGTGAGGTCTAGTTAAAGATAGAGGCGATTTGACATCAAAACAATCTTTTACTGGCTAAGAGAAAAAGCAGTGGACTAGCCTGGGTACATCCCAGAACCACCCCTGCTGGGTCTAAATGGGAAAGGACATACGTTGCAAAAATAATTATAGGAGCTCCATTGGTAGTGGCAAGGAAGTAGAAGTTGAGATGATGCCCATCAGTTGGGGAATGGTTGAATAATTTGTGGTTTATATTTGTGATGTAGTACTGTTGTGCTATCAGAAATGATGAGCAGGTGCTTTCAGAAAAATCTGGGAAGACTTTTATAAATTGATGCAAAGGAAGTGAGTAGAAACAGGAGGCACTGTGCACTGTGACAGCAATACTATACAGTGGTCAACTGTTAACAATGCAGTTATTCTCAGCAATACAAAAACCCAAGACAATTCTAAAGGACTAATGATGAATAATGTTATTCACCTCCAAAGAAAGAACTGATGGATTCTGAATGCAATTAGAAGCTTATTGTTTTTACTTTATTTTTCCATAGGTTTCTTTTAATCTGTTTTCGTTCACATGACTAATGGAAATATCTTTTCCATGAATGCATATATGTAAAATATCAAATTGCATGCTATCTCAGAGAGGGGTGGAAGGGAAAAAATTTAAAACTCAAAAATTTGTAAATGTTACAAAACAATTGCTTTGAATTTAAAATAAGAGCTTTGGAATTGTTTGAAAAAATGTAAAAAAGAACCAATTAATTGAGAGAGATTGAAAATTTGAAAGAAAAGGAACAATAAAAATTGCTATCTACTGGAGAAGACAGGAGGGAATGAGATCAAGTACATATATAGAATAGACACCATTATCTTTTTGAGCAAAATAGACCGTATTCAAAATAAAAGGGACTCTAAAGCATGTACCCCTAATTTATTGCATCCCTTCTTCATACTTCCTTTCCCCTTTGGAAATACACTATCTGAAAAATCTACTAATAATGCATTTTGAGGAAAATCATGAGAGAGAAGATATCTACTTAAAATGTCTTCATAACTACCTGGTTTGTTAATCCCACTTGGAAATCTAGTATTTGTTGGACCAGGCTTCAAAAGGGGGAGGGAGATGGTGGGAAATTGGCCTTTGCTTGAGCTCTAAGTGCCATTTCTGTGCTTGCAAGAAAAACGCAAGTCTACAGGGCTGAAGCAAGAACATATAAAATTGGAGGTATTTCTGTATCTCCTCTCCTAAGACCCGGTTCAAACCCCATATCCTCCAGAAAACCTCTCCTGACCACTCCAGCCCACAATGATCCCCTTATCTCAACTTATTTTACACTTCAATTATATGTCACCAGACCTTCATTTTACTGTACACTGTTTTATTCGCCAGTGTCCTATTTCTATCGGTCATCTCCACAGCGAGACTTCAAATCTTACTTAAAAGTAATGAATATTAAAAAAAAAATTATATGGGGCAGCATTGAACTATGAAATGTCTTTTCATAGTTCAAATACTAGAAGGGATCTTAGGATCTATCTAGTTCAATACTTTCCTTTTATAGATGAGGAAATGAGTCCCAGTGAGTTCGGTTATTTGCCCAAGGTCACAGAAATTAGGTGCCCTCATTCCTTGGAGGCTGCAGCTCTTTATTAGAAATAATAGTAACTAGCATTTGTCTAGTACCTTAAAGTATCACAAAAGAGCCCACCCGTACAAGAGCCCAATGAGGCAGGGTGGTTCTTTTCATCTAACAGAAGAGGATCCTGAGGCAGAGTGAGTGGTTAGGTGACTTGGCTCTGGTTTCTCAGCCAACAAGGGACCCAAGCAGTCTGACACTCTCCACAGTGCTACCTTCCCGCCTGGCAAAGCCAGCTGGCCTAGTAGCCTGGAGGGGGAGGGGAGACCAGGAGGAACAGGGAGATGAGAATATTCCTGTTCCCATCACTGCTCTGTGCCTTCTGAGAGGAAGCCTAAACCCAGAAGGAGCTTGGAAGATGAGACACCAGGCACAAGAGATAATTAAAAAAAAAACAAAAAACAAAAAACAAACCTCAATCCTTCCTAAGGATTCCTGAGCAAGGTGAGTTTTTCCATTCTTTTCTGTTTACTTATAGACCCCATCAGCATTTTATTGGATGCCCCTCCCCCTTTTCCATCCTCCATCTATTCCTGGAAGCAAATTGGGCAAAGGTTGGTCATAACCCACTCTGGACCCAGCTGTGTTTTATATGTTAACTTGCCAAATACAAAATAATTTCAACTCTAATGGCTCCTCAGATATCTATCACAGATGGTTTCCTTTCATAACTAGAACCATATTTGGATAGAAGTTGGATAATTTTCTCAATTCTCAATGTTCTCCATAAACACCTCTACCTTTTCTCCCAAATTATTACCTAGCTCACTAAGTACTACCACTAAGATACAATTTGGAAGCCTTAATTGTACTTAATTAAACTATTCTGTTGTGTTGGAATGCCAGAGATACACTACAAAGCCTCAATAGAAGCCAACTTTCTATCTAAAGAATTGAGTCTAATCATTTCAGCATGAAATGCCTATGGAAAAGTCACTTAAGAGTTCAGTAGGAATTGACTTATTTCTATGGCACTAATACAAAACTGCTCTTATAACATAGTCTCCCTTAAATGCAACCATAGCAAATTTGTTTCTAAACCATCTTTATATGCTCTTAAATTTCTAGATTGTAATGTCTGGGCACTCAAAGTATAAAGCAGCAGCTAGTCAAACTTACCATAATAACTGGCATATAAATGTTAGTTACTAGTGGGGTTTTTTTGTGTTTTTTGGTTTTTTCTGGTTATTATTTCCTTAAATAAACCATTTGCATAGTAGTTTTTAGTTTTCAATTCTGAAGAGCCACAAGTTAAATTCAACCTTGTTGAGATGCTTACAAGTTCATGGTTGAAATTTTTCTCTAAGTTTGTATGTCCAACAGCCAGTATACTAGATGAAACATTAGGTTCTCTGTGGGGCTCTAATTTTCTCACCCAACTGAATGAACTTGTGAGCTAAAATTTTTTCATATCTTCAATCTGTGTGTATAACTTTACATCTCCAAGCACTCTTTAGTGCTTGAAATTAAAACAATAATCAACATTTAATGCCTATTACAACTAGGCACTGGGGGTTCAAAGACAATGGATCAATTCCTGCTCTTAAGAAACTTACCATCCTTCTGCAGAGCCATCCCAAGTATCTAGGTGTGGAGAGCTTTGAGCTCATTAACTGTCAGCAACATCCCATGGACAAACTCTACAGCTTAGCAATAATTAAAAACCGAGCCAGATAGCTTCCACTGATTTATTGTGTAAAAGAATGAAGGTAGCTGAGGAGCAGTTGCATGTGCTGTCAGGTTTCGTTTTGTTGGTAGAATTCACTTTTTTTCTATCAATGGACGGTTTGGTTGGAGAAGGGCATACCAGGAAATGGTTGATATTAAAAAAACAAAAAAGATCAGTAAAAATTGAAAGATTAAGAATATGCAGATAATTTGCCATGGTCACATCAAGATTCTCAACAGATGATAGGTATGATGACCTGACAAATAACAGTGCCTGCAGTCAGTCGATGTGTCCATAAACATTTGCCCACCATTAAGTGTCCCAATTCTGCTATTTACTCTATCTTTGAGTCCTGGGCAAAGGCAAGGACTCTCTAGGTCTCAGTTGCCTTATTTGTAATATGAGACCATCTATACTGCCTACTTCACTGAACTACCATGAGGAAAAGACTATGTAAACCCTTAAGCACTACAGAAAAGAGAATCCTTTTCGCCCTTTCGGTGCTAAGCCCTATGATCCCACAATATAATGGAGAAGAATTTTATTGAGCTCATTACCCTGACTAGATATGCCTATAATACAAAGCCAGTATAGACAATGGAGACAGTGATATTTAACTTTCTGTAGGAACTGTTCTATTCTGAATATAGCTAAGTACAAATAGTCATTGGGATGTAATAAGAGGTCTCTTGTTGCCAGTAGGCTACATTTCATTTCAGAGACAACACAATCAGAATTGTCCTAGCTATCCTATAAACGTTTCAGCAAACACCATACTCTGGGCAACTTTTCTCCTGTATTTCCCTTTGCTCTACTTCACAGCTATGTTTCGTAAATCAGTGTTGGGAATGTCCCAGACACATGGAAATTCATTGTTGTCCAAATCTAGCTTAACAAGAGAGCAGATTAGCTTTGTAAGTAAAGTGAGTGATATTTTTCATTCCAGTTTTCCTATTTAATCAATCTGCTTCTTTTGGAATGTTATGGATAGGATTAAGAAAATTGTCATTCTGTTCTACCATCTTTGGATGAATAGCCATTCCCAGGAAGCCAGACTAGACTGCACATTCAGGGACCCAATTAAGCCATGATCAATCATTAATTATCCTTGCCTCAGTTCAAGATGAAAAATACTTTCAACTCATGGTCTTTATTTCACCTTTCTCCATGGCCACCATGCGCAGTGCCTTAAGGTTTGCAAAGCATTTCCAAGTATCTGGAGGTGTTTATATAATTACAAAATCTTGGAACTCAGAGACCTGAGGCCACATAGTCCAACATGTGCCTGCACAAGAATTCCCTCTGAAGCATACTCAAGTGATACAGCTGGGAAACTGGGAGTGGGGGGGAAGGGAGGGGAAAGGTCCAAAAGGGTAAGAAACCTCTCAAAGCAGCCCATTCCACTTTTGGATACCTTTAATTGTGAGAAAGTTTTTCCTCATGTCAAACCTAATAACCTGTCAGCTTCTGCCCCTTGTTTTTTTCTACCCCCCTGGTTAAACTAAATGTAATCCATCTTCCATATGACAGTCCTTCAAATATCAGAATATAGCTATCATGTCCCTACCAAGTCTTCTCTTCCTCAGGTTAAAAATTCCCAGGTTTTTCAAATGACTGATAGGTCTAAAGCTGCATCCCTGGGATATTCACTAGAGATCTCTTCTTTACACACTGATATTGAGCCATTCCTAACTATACTTTCAATTTAACCATTCACTTATTTCCTAATCCATCTAGCTATATATACCATTGTCTCTGCTCACTTTACCAACTTGTGCACAAGAACAGTGTGGCAATCATGGTCAAACACTTCACCAAAATTTGGGTAAAACAAAAAATTGTTGCTGTGATTAAACTTGCCAATAAAGGAAATGAGGTCAATCAGGTATGGTCTATTCTTGATGAAATCATGCTGACTTTGGGAGCACCATTTCCTTTTCTAGATGTTCAGTGTAGCATTTTGCCAATAACTGAAATCAAGTTCACTGGCCTATTCTCTCCCCCTTTTTTAGCGTTTGGGACATTTTTTTTGAGGGGGGAGATGACATTTCAAAGACAGAAAGAAGGTCCCATATACACCAAAAAATTTAGGACTATTAAAAAAATAAATTTTATGCCTTTTGTTTTTATATTACATACATTTCCAAACATATCCCTTCCTCCTTTTTCCCCTTTTGAGAGAGCCATTCCTTAAAACAAAGAATTAAGTGGAAAAAAGGAATCAGCAAAGTAAACCAACTCATCAAAAAAGACAACACATAAGTAATTACCCAAAGTTCCACATACACAAACACATCAGAGAGGTGCTTTTTATATCTTTAGGATCAAGCTCAGTCATTATAATTTTCATAACACTACTTGAATGTTGTCTTTACATTCACAGTTTTGTAGGCATTATATATTATCTTCCTAGTTCTATTTACATCCCTCTGCCATCAGTTCATCTTGCAAGGCTTCTCTGTACTTTTCAAATTCATTTCGTCCAGTGTGGTAATATTCTTTTACATTTATGTACTACAACTTGTTTAGCCATTTCCCAATCAACGGGCATCTGCTGCTTCCAGGTCTTTGCTACTTCAGAACTGGAAACAAAAGCAGTGCTCATCAACTAAAGAATAGTTAAACAAATCACTGTACATGAAAGTAAAGGAATGTTACTTCATGTAAAGAAATTAAGATGAAAGAATCTAGACAATCATAGGATGACTTAGGAGGAATGATTCAAAGTGAAGTAAGCAGGACCAGAAAAAATGAGTACAATGGCTGCAATATAAATTAAAAAGAACACCATGATTCTATTAAGATTTATGGTAAAGCATGCTACCCTCCTCCTAATAACTCTCCTTTTGAATGGGAACCCTCTCAAGATCATCTTTCTTGGATCCTAAGTGCTGCCTTTAGCCCTCCCCAATCTTGCCAAACCCTTCCATCTTTATGTAGATCATAGCTTTGCCCAGGGTGTTCTTGCTCAATTCCTTGGCCCTGACTCTCATTTTGTATGTTACTTCTCCAAAGTCCTAGGTCCAATTGTTTCTGGTTGGGCTTCCTGCCTTTGGGCAGCAGCAGCTAGAGCCCTCTTAATAGATGAAGCTTCCAAAATAGTCCTTGGCATATGCCTTTCTGTCTACATCTCACATTGTACCCAGAGCATCCTAAAAGTGGAGAGATTTCAGTGGCTCTCCTGCAAGCATCTGGCTGCATCAGCTTGATTTCCACAATTCTAAAGATCTGCTCCCACCCTCCCAGGACTCACCCCTTGCCCACTCCTGTGAGAAGTCATGGATCCTAACTCCCAAGACCTGATCTAAGCGATTCCCCCCTCCTAGACTCAGGTGCTCTCTGGCTTGCCGATGGCTCTAGCTTTGCACTTAATATAACTCTCTAGTCTGGTTACTCAAGTTGTTTCCCTTTATGAGACCATAGAGTCAGGTGTTCCTTAATTGTTCTGTTTCCTTTATTGTTGTCCCCATCCCATCTCCTTTGATGAGGTAGCTCCTGAAGTGTGACTTCGTAATCGCTCCTCTTTGGCCAGCTCAAAGTGGTTAAGGATGACTGGGCCTACAGCCCTATTCCCTGATTCCTGTTTCTCTTTCCAAAAAGATAAAAAGTGGGGAAAAGGAATGAGCCTTAGCCGGTTCTTGTTTCTACATGGGCAACTGATTGCAAGGGGCAGAAACCCAGGAATGCTGTTGCCCACTCAGCCAGGTGTAGGAAGGTTGGCTCATGCTGAGCGTTTCAAGGGCTGGGATCCAGCAGAGCCTTATTAGTTTCAACCAATGACTGAAGGGTTACCTTCCTTGGGAGGAGACAACTCTTGCCTTATCAGGCAAGCATCTCAGATCAGGGGATTCCCAAATGTTTCTTGGTTGCTTTTATTATAATAAAGCCCCTTCCTCAGAGAAAGAAGTCTGGGTCTCTTGGCAATTTTTACTTATCGAACCTGTTCTCCCACTACACTTCCCATTTATCTTTGAAGTTAGGATAATTTTTGTTGTGATTCAGTCACGTCTTTCTTTTCATGACCTCATTTAGGGTTTTTTTGTTTGTTTGTTTGTTTTGGTTTGGTTTTGGGGGCATATCTTGGGAATAGTTAGCCACTTCCTTCTCCATCTCACTTTACAGAGGAGTAAACTGAGGCACATAAATAAGGTTACTTGATTTGTCCAGAGTCCCAAAGCTGAGCCCAGATTTTAACTCACCAATCTTCCTGACTCCAGGCTCAACACTCTATTCACTGCACTACTTAGTTGCTCAATTAGTAAACTAGCATCTTTTAACATATTAAACCAGGTTTCTCTGACATTTGTATGCCTGAAGTGTCTTGCC